>NC_133619.1:620471893-620551893 GCF_048593235.1 Sminthopsis crassicaudata | reverse complement strand
ACTTGAGGGCAGGAAGAAGGTGGGTTACCTAGCCAGCCCCCAGACACCTTATTTTATCATTCCCTGGTTTTCTCACAGTCGGAGGCCAAGTTATTGAAGATCAAAGAACCATCTTGTTTTTTGTTTTGTTTTTTCTTCCTGCGGCAATTGGGATTAAGTGACTTGCCCAGGGTCACACAGCTAGGAAGAATTAAGTGTCTGAGGTCAAATTTGAACTCGGGTCCTCCTGAATTCAGGGCTGGGGCCCTCTCCACTGCACCACCCGGCTGCCCTTGGGATATGTTTTAAGGAAGGTCGGCCCTTTTCCAGTAGTTCTGTATCTGTTATCGTCGATGTCTGTCCTTGTTCTCGGAGAACTATGGCACCAGGGAGGGGATGCCAGGACCTGAGAAGGAATTGGATTGAACTGAGGGAGACCTGTGTCTATGGCTCCTAAGACTGAGTAGCCCAGGGGGTGGGGGAGGGAATCCAAGCAGGGCCTGGTCCCACCTCTCTCAGGGCCAGGTGTCCTAGGCCAGGGTCTCCCGGACGGTACTACAATGGTGCACCTGGTGCGGGCATCAGACCCTCCCTCCAACACCATTCAGCCTCAGAACAATCACTGAAAGGCAGCAGGAGAGAAAGGGAGGCAGCGAGGGGCAGGGGAGTGGCCAAGTGGAGGAACATATGCTTGGGGAGGGTGTCTGGTTTCTTTAGCTTTTCCAGGGAGTCCTAGGAAAGATGGAAGAAATGGGGGCAGGACTGGCCCTTCCCTTCCCCCCCCAGCTCGGCCCAGGGCCCTGCATCCTCAGGTGGGAGCATCCCATTGGAACAGCCTCCTCCCTGCCAGCTTGGGGGGGCAGCCCGCCTGCCCTGCCCAGATCTGATCATCTCTCCTTTGGGTCATGGGGCTAAAGGACCAAGCTCTCAGAGCTTCCAGTCCCACCCTCTAATTGTATAGATGAGGACCAAAAATGACTGGTTCTCTATCTTAGGGTCACTAAGTGACAGCCTGAGGAGCCCATCACCGACCTCAGAGCTCTTTCAGCACTTATCATCATCTTCTGATAATCACATGAAAGCAAAAAACAGCTAAGGGTGTGGGGGCGCTGGGAGAGGGGGCCGGCGATTGTTGTTGGTAAGGGTGACCCATAAGGCTCAAAGATGAGTTGTTATAGTAGGAGGAAAGGGGATGGAGGGGGAATGGACATTTGTAGAGTGCCTACTATGCATCAGGCATTGTGCTGGATGCTCAATATATTTGAACTCAGGTTCAATATAGGTTAAAGAGAGCCCAGGGCATAGAGAGAGCCCAGACTAGGGGTTCACATCCCTCCTTTGACATTGAAAGTCAGCAGTCAATTAACAAGCACTTATTAAGCACCTACTGTGTGCCAGGCACTGTGCTGAGTGTCAGGAACCACAAAGAAAGGCAAAAATAGCTTCTACCCTTAAGGAACTCCCACTCTGAGATGCTCCGTGACTGCTCCGTGACTCTAGGTAATTCTATCAACCCTCTGAACTACTTTCTCACCTCCAATGTCAATCCATAGACATTTATCTAGTGCCGACTAGGTGCCTGCTAGGAAGGCTAGGAAGGGAGAGAGCAAAGGCCCGGAGGCAGAAAGACAAGCTCCAATCTAGCCTCAGACACTTACAGCTGGGAGACTTGGGCAAGTCACTTCTTCATCTGTAAAGTGCGCTGGAGAAGGAGTTAGCAGCCTACTGTCTTTGCCAAGAAAACCCCAGGAGAGGGACGCAGTCGAAACAACTCAACCACAACAGTTCTGCTGGGCGCGCTGAGCTTGAGACACGGAGAAAGGCAAAAATCAGCTCCTGCCCTCCAGGAGTTTAGTCTAGTGGAGGAAACAGCAAGAGAACGACTATGTGCAAACAAGACATTGAGAGGATAAATTGGAGATGATAAATAAAAGACACCAGTATTAAGTAATTCCCACTTTCAAGGTAAAGAGGCAGCCAGGTAGTGCAGTGGATAGGGTGCGACCAACCTCAGATATTTACCGGTTTGTGATCCTGTTATTACACCTGAGCCTGCCTCAGTTTCCTCATCTGTACGATGGGGGAAATAATATCACCTACCTCCAACATGCTTTAAAGATAAAATGATAATAATGATAGCTAGCATTTACAGAGCCCCTAATATGTGCTAAACACTGTACCAAATGCTCTACAAACAGGAGGTCAGTCAGGAAATTCAGAAAGGAGGGGGCCTCCAGAGCAGACTGTGCTCTCTCGACCTTGGGGTCCCAGGTTTGTCGTTGAACCTGTGATCTCATTACAGAAGGAACAACCAGTTTGTGACCGTCGTTTCCTAGGACACTGAGGCAGAATCTGAAGTCAGTTCTTTCGGAATCTGAGGCTATCATGTTAGTCTCCTTGATTACCATCTGGGGAATTTAATTCTTTTGAATTCTGTCACATGGAAGAGGGATTAGGCTGGATCTACTTGGCTGTAGAACAAAAGAGCAATGGGTACAAGTTTCAAATAGGTAAACTGAGTCTTGTCAAATCGAGAGGCACTTAGTTATCATCTCCTATGTTCCAGACACTGCGCTAAGCACTGGGACTAGGCAAAACAAAACAAAAAAACAAACAAAACAAACAAAACAAAACAAAAAAGCAGGCCCTGCTCTCAGAGATTACATTCTAATAAGGAGAGACATAGAAAAGCTGAGGATTCCGAATTGACGGGTGGATGACACTGTCTATGAGGGGGATTCTTTTTGAAGCATGAATTGGACGCCTGGGAAAGAGCGGTCCCTTCTAGCACCACGTTCTGTAATTCTGTGAAACAGCTGTGTTTGGGCCTTTGGCTATGGGCCTGTCCATTCTGGGGCCTCAATGGCTCCATCCATGTAACAGGGTTGGGCAGATGGCCCATAATGGGTATAAAGTGCAAGGCACTTCAGGAATAGAAGGCAGCACAAAGATATCCACAAATGGGCAGGAAGATCATAATGGAGGGAGAAGTTCTGAGGACCGGGTGTGTCCTACTGTCAGCAGGTTCCGGCCTAAGTACTCGCCTGGCCCTTTACTCAGGGCTGGCCCAGACTGCAGAGTCCAAGGAAGAAGGGGGTACATACATGTGTAAGCCATGGGGATAAAAGAGAGGAAAGTATTTGTGTGGAGGGATATGTCAGAGTTCTAGAAGCTAAAACTATTAGTTAAAACTAATCGTTAAATTAAATTTAAAAACTAAATAGTTAAAACTAGAAGCCAAGATGTCAGTGGCAAGAGGCTGAGAGAGCACTGTCCCAGGGCGCTGAAATTTGAGGGGAAGGGGTTTTCTCCCTGAACCACCGCCTTCCGTTCCACCTGCCTCGATCCCACAGCTAACAGAACAATTATCTCATTCCTAGGGTCCTACCATTCTGGGGCTCCTTTCCAGGTCCTCTTCCCTTGGGACAAAGGAAGGCGGTCACTAATCCCCTGAACTGATTGCTCTCCCATCCCTGAGTGAAATTTTCCTGGGAATTATATCATCCTTGAAATGCCCCCACAAGCTGCACACACCATTTTTGATTGGGTGGAAAATAAAATAGTTTTTGACTCGGGTGGAAAAAAAATTAGTTAAGGCTCTATCTAGAAGGGACCTCGAGTCTGACCCCATTGTGCTACCATATGGATTAAAGAAACAGTTCCTGATCTCAAGCAGCTTATAGTTTATTCTAGGAAAAGCCATATATGGGAAAAAGAATATGCAAAACAAATAAAAGGTATTATTAGCCCTTTATTGGGGACTCTCTCCTACTTACTGGCTTCTTTCATGATGTAACTCCAATCCTAAAGATAAGAGGGTTTTCTTGGTCCTCCACTACCATCAGTGCCTTCCCCCTGAGAACACATTTACACTGCCTTTATCTTAGAAGATTGGTTCCTTGAAGGCTCCTTGAAGGCAGGGACCGTATTTTTAACTGCATCTCCAGCACTTAGCACAAGTGCCTGGCACATAGTAGGTGCTTAATAATTCATGCTGACTGAGTGATGTGGTGAGGGGTGGGGAGAGACACTGGGTAAGTAGATCCAGAAAGACCTCATATAGAATGTAGCATCTGAACAAGGATTTGATCTGGAGCTAGAGGGACTCTAGAAGTCACCTACTATGACCTCTGGATAGCCCTACCTGTGAGGAAATTGATCCTGCTATCCCCCAAATACACCTGGTGTTCTCTCACATCCAAACATTTGCTCCCACCGTTTCTGTTTTATGAGCTATTTTCCCTCCCTGTATTTGCTTTTTAAATTCCAATCTGTCCTTGCTGTCTCCTCCAGGAAGGCTTCCCTGCTTTATTCTACTCCTCTTGGCCCCAGCACTTTGTTCTGTGTTCTGAGATTTTATGTACACTGAGTGGTGCACTGGATTCAGAGTCAAGAACTGGGTTCAGATCCCACCTCTGCCATTTGCAATTTATGTGATCCCTTCTCTCTGCCTCAGTTTCCCCACCTGTAAATGAAGACATTGGATTCAATGGCTTCCAAGGCCTCTTTCAATTTGAAATTTTTGATTCTGAGATCCTGAGAAACAAGCAGCCAAGTCTCTAGGATTTATCAAACCTAAGATGGAAGGAATTTCCAAGACTCATGAAATTCTGGAAAAGTATTTATTTTGGAAAAAAAGAATTTGTCAGATAATCTTGTCTTGAAGAAGTAATAGGCAGAGTAACTAGAGTGATAGAGGTAAAATCAGGATGATCAGAATGGCTCATATCCCACTTCTGGCACTGGCTGTGACCCTGGACAAATTCTTTAAAGATTGCAAATCACAGTTGCCTCATCTCTAAAATGAGTATGAGAGAAAGAGAGTCCTATCATTCCTTTTATGACACAGATACAGTGCTGATACCTAAACCAAGAAGGGCCAAAACAGAGAAAGAAAATTATAGACCAATTTCCCTAATGAATATTGGTGCAAAAATCTTGAGCAAAATATTAGGAAAGAGGTTACGGCAAGTTATCCCCAGAGTAATACACCATGATCAAGTAGGATTTATACCAGGAATGAAGGGCTTGTTCAATATTAGGAAAACTATTAACATAATTGACTATACCCAATAACTAAATTAACAAAAATCATATGATTATTTAAAATGAGCATGATAATACTGTAGTACCTAACTCAGAGAGTGACTGAGAGTCTCAAATGGAATAATGTAGGTAAAATACTTTTCAAACTTTATAATAAATAATATAAATAATAACAAATGCCATTATCATTAATACATTGATCATATGGTACACCATATTTTGGTTATCTGTTTTTGTGTCTTATCCTTCAGCAGCAGATACTTCTACTACTATAATTGTGACTACTATTATTGTTACTGCTACTATTACTACCAGTATTATGATTACTATTAATAGTTCTACTATTGTTGCTACCACACCCATTTTTGCAACTACTGTTGCTACTACTACTATTGTTACTACTGCTAGTACTATTATAATTGCTACTACTACTCTACCATTACTAGTATTATTGCTACTACTATTCTACTATTATTATTATTCTAGCATTACTACTACTACTATTACTGCTACTCCAACTACTATTTTTACTACTATCTTTAGCTAGCTCACCAGTTAGCAAGCTAGCATTTACATAGTGATCTAGGTTTTACAAAGTACTTTACATCTATTGTTTCATTTGATCCCTACAATAATCCTAATTTTTCCCCCATTTTACAAATGAGGAAACTGAAGTGACTTGTTCAACGTCACAAAAATGTCTGAGGTGGAATTTGAACTCAAGTCCTATAAACTTTGTATCTTCCCCAAATCCCAGCACAATGATCCACACAAAATAAATACATTGTGCTTGTTGTCAAATGTTTGTTGAATAAATAAATGTTTCTTTTGTTCTTACTAGCCTGCCCTTAAGTTAGCATTGCTCTTGCACCTAGTCTAGCTGACTGGCCACCATGAAACCCAAAAGAGAGCCCCTGCCCAAAAAAGGACTTTTCTTCCCAGCTTCAGAGACACTTCTGGTATTTTCCAACAGCTCTGACTTCAGATCGTACTCTGTCTCCACTTTATCTACTTTATCTGGAATAGACAACAATAGACTGGAACCACTGAATATTTTACATCTGACCCCTCACCCAGCTGAGTGCTTAAAATGCTGATGACCTGGGCCAAGCAAACTCTTTCAAAAAGTTTTTCTGGTTCAGTGCTGCATTGATTTAAAAAAACAAAACAAAACAAAACAAAAACAAACAAACAAACAAAAAAAAAAAACCCTGTCATCTTCTAACCAAGACCCACAGCACTGCTTTCTGGCCATCATTGTCTTGTCGTATTCCAGCCTCTATCCCCAACCCAGCTTTCCATCTTCCATCCTGGGACACTGGATTTCTGATTGGTGAAAACTCAGTCAACCAGGATCCATGACAGAACTTTTCCACTCACCTTCATGCAATACTCTCATTTACAAGGTTTACAAATCACATATATCATCTCTTTTGACCTTCATAACAACTCTGTCAAATAGGTGCTATTACTAGCCCCATTTTACAGATGAGGAAACTGAGATTTTACCTATCTTACATCTCTTTCAATCTTAATAATTAACATTTGCACAGTGCTTACTCCATGATAAACGCTGTGCTAAGCACTTGATAATTATCATCCCATTTGATCCTCCCAATAACTTTGTCATGTAGGTGCTAGTATTATTCCCATTTTACAGATGAAGCAAATGAAGCAAACAGGTTAAGGCATGTGTCCTACCTCTCTCTTTCCCTCCCTTCCACCTATATATTTGAGAACAGGAATCTGAAACGGAATTGTTTGATTCTTTGTGACCCCCACTTGGGATTTTCTTGGCAGAGACACTCTAGCCCATTTTACAGATCAGGAAACTGAGGCAAACAGGGTGAAGTGACTTGGTCCAGGTTCAGACAGCTCCCAAAGATGAGTACTCCTGAATCCAGGTCAGGCTCTCTTTGTACTATGGCTGCCTTCCTTTGTGAATGAAAAAGTCACATTAATTGTCCTGTAGCTCTACTTAGTAATACAGGGACTTCTTTGATCAAAGTCCCCCTTTATGTGTCTTCCCCTATTAGAATATAAGCTCTATGCGGGCAGGGGTTATCTTGCCTTTTGTATCTCTAGTGCTTAGCATGGTGGCTGGCACATGGTAAGTGCATAATCAATGCTTTTTCATTTGCTCTTTCACGACTTCATTCATTTGTAAGACCTTTGTGGAATTTCACTAGTGTGGATATTCCCTCTACCTCAGGTACCAATAATAATCCCTGTGCCTTAGTAGGAGCTTCATTGATCTCAGTGTCAAAAATAGCTCTGTGAGGGCAAGCTTCTCTGGATTTAGCTAATCTGGACCTCAGACATAAGGGATCAAGGGGAGAGGGGTCAAGGGATTACTGAAAGCCTTTTCAGTTTGATAGGACAAGAAAAACAACAACAACCTTTTAAAGCCTACTATGTGCCAGCCACAGTGTAGTCCTGAGAGACAAACTCTTCCATGCTCTCTGTTGAGGAGAAAAACAACATATTCAGAGAAAAATAAATATAAAATATATACAAAGTACCAGCTGGATCTTGAAATTCTCTAAAATAATAACTCAAGTAGTTAATCAATAAACATTAAGTCCCTACTATGTGCCAGGTACTGGGAGGAACAGATAGCCTCTACCCTCAAGGAGCTTTTGGTCTAAAAAGATAATTTATATAGTTCCATAAAAAGAATGAAAGACTTTGCATATGTTATCTCACTCGAACCTCATAATGATCCTGGGAAGCAAAGTTATCCAATATTTTTATCCCCATTTTTCAGATGAGGAAGCTGAGAATCAAGAGGGATTGTCCAGTCACATGACCAGTAAGCTTCAAAGGCAGGATTTAAAATTAGATTTTCTTTCTAAAGGCTGGGGGTGACATAGTGGAGAGAATATTGGACCTGACATCAAGAAGAATAAGTTTAAATATGGCCTTAGACATTAACTAGCTATGGTAGGGCAAGTCATTCATCTCTCTGCCTCAGTTTCCTCAACTATAAGATGGGGATAATAATAGCATCTACTCCTCAAGATTGTTGTGAGGATTAAATAAAAATATTTGTGAAATGTATTGCTAACTTTGAAGCATTATCTGTTTTCCTTACCCTAAGCTCAGCGTATTATTTGCAGTGCCATTTTTATCTTTCAGAAACTGACATTTATATAGTGATTTAAACTTTAGAAAGCACTAAATTTGTGTATGTGTGCATATATATATATATATATATATATACATATATATGTATGTGTGTACATATTTGTGTGTGTATATCCTTAAAACAGCCATGGGTAGTATTGCCATTTAAAAAAACAACAACATCCCTGGGTGGTAGATACTTTAGGTAATATTATCTCCTTTTTAGTATAAGTATAAATAAATTTAAGTATAAAATAAATACAAATAGAAGCTATGAAGTTAATTAACTTGTGTTCATATAGTAAATTTCTGAGACAGTATTTTAATCCAGATTTCTTTTGATGCCAGGCCAAGCACTTTTTTTCTACTATATCATTCTGTTTTTAAATACTTTAAGGATCTTTTATTTTATTAGTGAGTTTTACTTTCACTAATGGTGATCACAATTCCCCTTTGATATAGTATTAAAGAATTGTAGATTAAAAAGAAAAACTCATTACCCTCTGGTCAGCCTGGTGATGGGACTCTCTGACCTCAGTTAAGTTAGTGCTTGGACAGCAGATACATAATCTATTGTAAGGTCCATACTCAAAAAGCCTTTCTAGTATGGTAGAATCTTCTAGTGTCTATATTCAGTTGACATAGTCTTTGAAAATTCAGAGTCATCATTATATCCCAAAGAAATACTAAAGAGCGGAAAGGGACCTGTATGTGCCAAAATGTTTGTGGCAGCTCTTTTTGTAGTAGCTAGAAACTGGAAGATGAATAGATGTCCATCAGTTGGAGAATGGTTGGGTAAATTGTGGTATATGAAGGTTATGGAATATTATTGCTCTGTAAGAAATGACCAGCAGGAGGAATACAGAGAGGCTTGGAGAGACTTAAATCAACTGATGCTGAGTGAAATGAGCAGAACCAGAAGATCACTGTACACTTCAACAACAATACTGTATGAGGATGTATTCTGATGGAAGTGGAAATCTTCAACATAAAGAAGATCCAACTCACTTCCAGTTGATCAATGATGGACAGAGGTAGCTACACCCAGAGAAGAAACCCTGGGAAGTGAATGTAAATTGTTAGCACTAATATCTGTCTGCCCAGGTTGCATGTACCTTCGGATTCTAATGTTTATTGTGCAACAAGAAAATGATATTCACACACATGTATTGTACCTAGACTATATTGTAACACATGTAAAATGTATGGGATTGCCTGTCATCGGGGGGAGGGAATAGAGGGAGGGGGGGTAATTTGGAAAAATGAATACAAGGGATAATATTATAAAAATATATATATATATATATAATAAAAAAAATTAAAAAAAAAAAAAGAAAATTCAGAGTCATCTCTCAGACTATATAATGAGATGTTAAAGGAAGATGTTAGTGGAGAAAAGGCAGTGACAATAACATGCACATTCTACTAATTGTAAGGAAATTCAATTCAATGTACATTTATTAAGTAATTACTATATGAGAAATACTGTGTTAGGCACTAGGATACAAGGACCATAACAAAATATGTGAGATACCATGTTAGGCACTGAGATACAAAAACTATAACAAAATGGTACTGCCATTCAGGAACTTAAATTCTATAAGAGGTAGAAGTAGTGGAGAGTAACAAAAAGTTTTAATACAATAATTTGGGAAATCACAAAAGAAACATTCTTAGAAATTAAAAATAAGAAAATCCAAACTGATAGAATCCAGGGAATACTGACAAGAGGAGGCTCAAGTTTACTCTCCCAGAAGTGTAATTGCCAAATTCTGGAGCTTCAGCAACCAAGAGGAGATCATACAGGGATCCAAGAAGGGCTAGTCCCATATCCAAGTACCAACTTGAATCATTCAAAATTTCACATTTTGTGAGAATATTTTCACTTGTCTCTTCCCTTAAATAAATCCTCATTTCCTTGTATGGAGAAAAGATCTAGAGGATGTTTTCCCAATTTTAAAGGAAGCCTGTTCTGTTTTCTTTTTCTATAGATTTAGATGAGTTTCTGGTGGGAAAAAAACTCCAGATTGGGATAAAGAAGACTTAGCTTCCCAACCTTTTCTCCATCATTTAATAGCAGGGTTAAGTGAACTACAGCCCGTGGGCCAAATCTAACCCACTGTCTGTTTTTGTATAGCCAACAAAAATGTAAAAACCTTTTTTAGCTCACAGGCTTTATAAAAGCAGGTGATGGACCAAATCTCTGGCAGGCTGTAGCTTGCTGATCCCTGTTCTATATCAAAGTTTCTTAAACTATGGGTCATGACCCAGGATGGAGCTTCATAACTGAATGTGGTCACCAAATTATGATTTATTATCAGTAAATGTTTGCTTCATATACTATTTTAAGTGTCTATATACATTGAGTAAAACTTTCTAAATTCTAATATATAATATATTTCCAAATTCTAAAAATGTTACATAACTATATAGTGCATTAAAATGTCAGTTCAAATCTGGTCTCAGACACTTAACATTTCCTAGCTGTGTGACCCTGGGCAAGTCACTTAACCCCAGCCTCAGGGGGGAAAAAAAAAAAAGAAAAGTGAACAAAAACTATCAAGAATAAAAAAAAAGTCTATATTCTAATACATTTCTATATTCTAAAAATGTTATATAACTATATATTGCATTAAAATGTCTATATTCTAATATATTTCTATATTATAAGATTTTTATATAATTATATATGTTGCATAAAATTTCTATATTCTGAAATTTTATATACCTATATAAGTTGTATAGAATTTCTATATTTAATATTTTATATTCCAAAAATTTTATATACCTATGTATGTTGTGTAAAAATCTCTATATTTTATATTTTTATATTCTAAAACAATATACTTTTATGTAACAATATACATCACTTGAAAATTTCTCAGGCAAAAAGGGGTCAAAAGTAGAAAAAGTTTACGATGTTCTGCTCTGTAGAACTGGGATTCTTATATACAGAATTAAGAGGATTGTTGTTGTTCAGTCATGTATGGTTCTTTGTGAACCCATGGAACACAGTGTATCAGCCCCTTCTATCCCCCACTATTTCTGGAAGTTAGGTTTGGTGATCTAATTGCTCTAATTTTTGGCTTTACTCACTTCTCTGAGCCCCAGTTTCCCATAAAAAGGGGACTTCTTTATGGATTTCAGTTGCTATGAGAACAGATGTTTGATAGGATGGATTCATTTAATCTAGTCTCAAAATTTGTTCTGGTGAGTGTATCCTCATATCTTGTATGTGGAAGAGCATTGTTAGTATCTGTAATATTAATTAACGCAATGACAACCTGGTAATAGAATTACTTCACTGATATTCTAAAAAGCACAGAGTACTTTTTTTTCACTTAATAGTATTTTATTTTTTCCAATGTAAAGATAGTTTTCAACATTCACTTTTGGTTTTTTCTCTTTTCACTTTCTTTTTTCCTTAATTTTATTTTAATAATATATTATTTTTCCAAATGACATGTAAAGATGTTTTCAGTTTTTATTTTTATAAGATTTTGAATTTCAATTTTTTCCTTCCTCCTTTTCTTACCTTCCTCCTTCCCATGCTAGCAAGCAATCTAATATAAGTTATGCATATAAATTCATTTTAATGTATTTCTGTATGAATCACATTGGGAAAGAAAAAAAGAACAAAAGGGAAAAACTATAAGAAAGAAAAAAAAGAAAAAAATGAAAATAATGTTTCAATTTGCAATCAGTCTTTAGTTTTCTCTCTGGATGCAGATGGCAGTTTCCATCCAAAGTTTATTGGAATTGCCTTGGATTACTGAATTGCTGAGAAGAGTTAAGTCAATCAGGTGGTCCATCATACAGTATTGCTGTTGCTGTGTTCCTAGTTCTGCTTACTTCACTCAGCATCAGTTCATATATGACTTTCCAGGCTTTTCTGAAATCAGTCTGTTCATCATTTCTTATAGAACAATAATATTCCATATCATTCATATATCAGTCAGCCATTCTCCAACTGATGGGCATCCACTCAGTTTCCAGTTTCTTGCCCCTACAAAAAGAGCTGCTACAAGTGGGTCCTTTCCTCTTTTTTTATGGTCTCTGGGATCCAGACTTAGTAGTGACACTGCTGGATCAGATGGTTTACACATAACCCTTTGGGCATAGTTTCCAAATTGTTCTCCAGAATGGCTGGATCAATTCATAACTCCGCCAATATTCCCTTTTGTAAGATTTTGAGTTCCAATATTTTTTCTTTCCCTCCTCCCTCCTCAACACAGCAAGCAATCTGATATAGATTATATATGTACACTCCTTTTAAACATATTTCCATATTAGTCATGCTGTGAAAGAAAAATCAAAACAAAGGGGGAAAACCACGAGAAAGATTCAATCTCCATAGTTCTTTCCCTGGATGCAGATGGGATTTTCTATCCAACTCTGTTGGAATTGTCTTGGATCACTTTATTGCTGAGAAGAGCTAAGTCTAACAAAGTTGATCATTGTACAATGTTGCTGTTATTGTATACCATGTTTTCCTGGTTCTGCTCACTTCAGTTAACATCAGTTTATGTAAGTCTTTTCAGACTTTTCTGAAATCTACCTGCTCATCATTTCTTGTAGCACAATAGTATTCCATTATATTCATATACCATCATTTGCTCAGCCATTCCCCAGCTGATGGACATTTGCTCATTTTCCAATTTCTAAGAATGGGTATTTAGGACTGGAATCAGGAGGTTCTGTGTTCAAATCCAACCTCAGGAACTTACTAGCTGTGTGACCCTGGATATGTCACTTCACTCTGTGTGCCTCAGTTTCCTCATCTGTAAAATGAGCTGGATAGGGAAATTGTAAAGTATACCGCTATCTCTGCCAATTAAAACTCCCAAAGGGGCCACAAAGAGTCAGCCACAAACAACACCAAAAAGTGCTAAGTGGTGGGAATACAAATACAAAACAAACCTTACCCTAAAGGAGCTTATTTTATTGTGAGACAAAACACTTAAAAGAAGCTTATTTTTTGTGAGACAAAACAACCCATAAGGGGAGTTGAAAAGGGAGGAAGGAGTACCCTTGAAGGTGTAAAAAAGCCAGGATGATGGGAGCCTGGCTAGTGGGACTTAGCATTCCAGGCTGGGGGCTCCTCAAACCCAGTCTGGGTCTTCAAATACTGACTCAAATGGAGAGAGAAATGAGCATGGTTGAGTGTTCTTGGTACCAAAATACTTTTGCATGTGCTTTACCTGGACTTCTCCGTGTACTTGTTATTTAGAAAGCAGGCAGGAACTGGCTGGTTGGTCTATACGCATAGGGGTATGGTTGAATTACATTGAGCTCTGCTGCTTGGGGAAGTCAGCTTCCTCACTCCTGTCACCTCGACATAGATACATCCCCAAGACATATATTTCTGGGGCCCAGAATAACAAGGATGTCTACAGCAGATCTGTCTGCAGAGAGGAATGAGCTAGAAGGGAGGGAGACTGTCTCCTGATGATGCTACAGTAAACCTCCCTTTCCCTGTCCTCCCACCAGCCTCCTCCTTCCTTGGCTCGCCTCCTTCCCCCATCTTCCCGATTCATTAGTGGGAACAAAAGGATGCTCCCAAGAACTCTTGTTTCTATTCACTAGGCCTGTCTGCCTGGGAATGGGAGCATCCCCTTTTTTTCTGGCACTCTCATTATCTAATTCTCTACCCTACAATTATCGGTTCCTAAGTGATATATTATCCTGGAAGCTGCCCTGTCCCAGATGCTCCACAGTACTTGGGGGGGGATGCCTTTGAACCAGTCTTATTTGCCCATAAGATGCCAGCCCTGAGCTGTGGCACATCAAGGGTGTCCGTTTGGCCTCCTCCCCTGATGACCTTTGCTTTACCCTTAAGCTTGAGCAGCTCCTTGAGCTGGCTGGCACCCAAATCTGCCACTGGAGAATCCTAGAACTCCCCCTCATTCACCTCCACTCACCCCAAGAAACAATACACATACAACCTCTCTATTTAGGGGTTAATATTAAAAGGATTATTATTATTAATAATAAGGTCTACCAGAGGTAAGAGGCAGAATGGAACAGTGCATCGAGCCAGAGTTCTGGGTTCAGATCTCATCTCTGATATTTACTTCTGAGGCAAATCACAAACTCTGAGCCTTAGACAGCACCCTAAGGTTAATTAATTAATTAATTAATTTATTTATTTTTTGAGGCTGGGGTTAAGTGACTTGCTCAGGGTCACACAGCTAGGAAGGGTTAAGTGTCTGAGACCAGATTTGAACTCAAGTCTTCCTGAATTCAGGGCTGGTGCTCTATCCACTGTGCCACCTAGCTGCCCCCAGCACCCTAAGGTTTAGCTTCTAAGCTATCTCTGCAAAGATGTCAGAATCCTTTCACTAAGTAAAATTTGATTTTTACTCCATGTTCAGCTCAAGGTGCTTCCAATTATTAGCGTCCGGCCCTCACCATCTCCATCCACCCATGAAATTACTCTGATTTTACTTAACATTTATTCATCCATGTGGATATTGTTTCCTCCCATAAGAATGAAAGCTCCCTGAGGGCAGGAACGACTTCATTTTTGTCTTTTTAACCCAAGCACCTAGCAAGTGCCGGACAGATGGAGGAGACGGGGAGAAGGGGGAGGGCTTAACCCATGCTGGTTGACTTGGACTGAACATTTGAATGTTCCATGTACAAGACTCTGGACTAGTTTCTGGGAAACACAAAGATGGAATAAGACCTAGTTTAATGCTGTCCTTTAGGTAGCAAAGAGCATAAGAAACCTACACAAATCAAGATAAACAAGCAGGATGAGTGCAAAGGCTCATGGAGCCTTAGAGCAGGACGAATCCTTGGAACCCACAGAGCCCATCCCCCTCATTTGGCTAATTAATCAGTAAGCATTTAGAAAGAGCCTACTATGTGCCAAGCCCCCTTCTAAGAGCAGCTGATGTTCTTAGGTCATTTTTCAGTGTTTCCACTTTTTTGTGACCCCATTTGGGTTTTCTTGGCAGCATTACTGTAGTGGTTTGCCATTTCCTTTTGTAGCTCATTTTACAGATTGAGGAAACTGAGGCAAGCAGGATTGTACAGCCAGTCTGAGGCTGGGTTTGAAATCAGATTTTTCCTGATTCCAGCCAGGCTTTCTAGCCATAGTGCTACCTGGCTATTTACCCATGTGCATATACACGCATGCACACATGTGCACATATACCCACAGACACACATGTTTATCTGTATATGCATCCATGTATTATATTGTGCACACACATACATTGCATGTTCACACATACCTGTATATTTATGTTACACACATGTGCTCATATATACATGTGTGTCTATGCATGCACATATATGTATATACAACCTTATACACATATGTATATATACATGTGAGTGCACACATATACACAAATATATAAAGATATACAGACATGCACATCCCATATTTGTGACAGAATTATGTAATGGATAGAAACTGGCCTGACAGGCAGGAAGCTTCAGGTTCCCATCCTCCCTCTGACACATACTAACTTTGGGATGCTGGGTACTCACTAAAACTAAACTAAAATCTGCAGAAAAGATGCCAGCCATTAGTAGAGGGATCTTCAGAGAAAGTTCCAACTGCAATAAAATCACGAGTCTAGTCAAAAATATCTGTATCCTGGGTGTCCCAAAAGTCTTAATTCAGTTTTATACCTTGATAATTTAAAAGCTTTAAATAACTTTAAACAACACTAAGATTTTTGGGAAACCCCATATGTATATAAATAATTTGCATAATATATAATTTACATGTATCTCAATAGGTTAATATGTTTATATTTTAATATGATATTTATGCCAATTTTTATTCATATATACTATATACTTACATTTACTTTTCTGTGAGCACTTTATATCTTCTCCAGGAAAATGTTAGCTCTTTGAGGGGAGGGAAAATGCCTTTTATTCTATGTCTCTCCTCTGGTTCCTCAGTAAATGCCTTGTAGGAGAATCTCACAAAACAGTCTACACTGCTTTCAGGTTTTCAAAGTACTGTCCTTACAATGATACTACAAGATGGATGGTACAGCTCTTTCTAGATTATGTCCATTTTACAGATCCATCATTCAACCAACAAGCCTTTACTAAGTGCTAAGTGATGATGCAAGGAAGAGGAAGGAATCTTAGAGGCCATGAAGTCCAAACTCCTCCTTTATGAATGAGGAAACAGAGGCCCAAAGAAATTGTGGAACTTGTCCAGGATTATTCAGGGATTGGCATATTTATGAGAATCACCAGTGTGAAGGAGGGTCTGAGAGATTCTAGACTTGCTTAAAGTCACACAGATATTGGGTGAAGCCCACATCCTAGACTTCAAGTCTAACCTCTTTCTCTAAGACTGCCATACTTTATTATTGTTATTTGTTTTTATTGATTTTATTTTTCCATCACGTTCAATTCTGAAGCTTTTGCAGGAGACCTTCCCAGGTGCAGTCCCCAATATGTACCTAGTTATCTGCATGTTTTCTTCCCATTAGAATGTTAGCTCCTTGAGGGTACTCCTTTGTACTCCCAGCATACTGGATAGCATATAGTAAGCACTTAATAATTACTTGTTGACTGACCGACTGACTAAGCACACTACCTCTCCACCCCCAGTGAGTCATCCAGACAACAGAGATTTTTAACCTGTTATATGTGTGGAGGAAGCCTTTGGTGATCTGGGAAAACTTAAGAACTCCTACTCAAGTCAAGTCATCAAGCACATTTATGAAGCTCCTACCTGTACTACAAAGAAAAAGCATAAACAATCTTTGCTCCCTAGGAAGCCCACAATCCCCTGGGAAAGAACATGCAAAAACTTTGTATAGATAAGAGATATACAGTATAATTGGATATCATATCTGAGGAAAGGCATCGGTATTTAGCTTCTTGCAGAAGGAATGATATTTAACTACACTGGAATGCATTCAAGCCAGAAGACAGAGGTGAGGAGCGAGAGAATTCCAGGCACAGGGCATTGAAGCAGTGAGGAGATGGAGTGTCTGCTGAAAGGAATAGCCGAAAGGGAGTGAGGTGTAAGAAGAAGGGAATGGAGGAAAGAGTCTAAGGCTAAGAGAGGCTTTAAAAGCTGAAGAGAGGATTTTATATTTGATCATGGGGGCAGTACAAAACTGCTAAAATTTATTGAGTAGGGATGTGTGACACGGTTAGATCTGTGCCTTAGAAAGATCACTATTACTAAACAATTGCTCTCAGAATATTTTTAAATGCATAAAATATAATATATAGGATTACAATGGAAAACAATTATATTAAAATAGTTATTGAAATAGTTTCAAAAAACCAAGTTAATGGACCTTTTTAAAAGGGGGGAAAGAAGAGAAAGCAATTTAGTAAAGACCAAGACTGATAGTATTTACAATATTCTGGCACACAGCATAGAGCCTGATACATAGAAGGTACCTAATAAATGTTGATTGATTGATTGACTCCCGCCTCTCCTGCATTTTCTCAACTTCTCTTAGTGACATAATTTGATCACCATTATCACCTAGCATCCGATTTCATTGTTTTGTTCTTTTCAATGATGTTTTTTGCTATCATTGCATATATTGTCAACTTGGTTCTCTGATTTCCTGTCGCGTCAGTTCATATAAGTCTTCCCATATGTCTCTAAATTTCTCAGATTCATCATTTCTTTTACAGCAAAGTAATATTCCATTACCCATAATATGTTTAGCCACCTCCTAATGATGGACATCAACCATATGTCTAATCCTTTACTATCACAGGAAATTCTGCTACTTCGGTGTAAATCTTTTTATCTTTGATCTTTGAATATATGACCAGCAGTGGAATCTGTGAGTCAAAGGATATGGACATTTTAATCACTTTCCTTTCGGGTATACAGTAGGTATATAATAAATGATTATTGAATTAACCAGTTAACCTTGCTGTAAGAAAAATTGGCCATGGTTCGGTGAAGTTATGGGGAGGTATATTCACAAGTTGTGAACAAAACCTGACTAGAAGTATCTAAGTAAGATGATTATAAGTTCCAGAGCTAGAAAGAAGGAATAAGCATTTATAAAGCACCTATTATGTGCCAAGCACTGTACTAAGCATTTTACAAATATTGTCTCTTTTGATCCTTACAATAGCCCTGCAAGGAGATGCTGGAAATGGAAACAGACAGAAATTAAGTAATTTGCCCTGGATCTCAGAACTAGTAAACATCAGAGGCTGGACTTGAATTCAGGTTTTCCTAACTCCAGGAACTTTATCTGCTGCACACTTAGTTGCTTCAGAGGTCCTTGAACTAGCCCTATTACTTTTACAGATGTGGAAATTGAGGTCTAGAAATAAGAAGGGATTGGCTGGAGGTAACAAAGTCATAGACCACGGGCAGCTAGGTGTCAAAGGGGATAGATGGCCAGGTCTAGAATTAAAAAAAAAAAACAAACCCTTATCTTTGTGAGTTCAATCTGACCTCAAGATACTTCCTAGTTTGTGAACCTGGGAAAGTCACTTAATCTCTGTTTGCCTCAGTTTCACCATCTGTTAAAAATAAGCCTGAAAAGGAAATCCGGTATCTTGGCCAAGACAATAGTAAATGGAGTCATGAAGAGTGGGATTCAAAAAAAATCAACTGATTGAACATAGTGATAGATGAAGGAGCATCGGACTCTGGAGATTATCTACTCCAGTTTGAACCCAGGACTTATGGGACTATCAGCTGTGTCTAGTTTGGCAGCACAATCCCCACTGTATGTGCACAGGGTACATACAGTTCCCGAGTCAGGCACCCTCCCCCACTTCTATTGGGTCATGGGTGTTATGTGTGCCCCTTAGGAGGTGTGAGTCTGTGTGTGTGTGTGTGTGTATGTGTGTGTACAGTGTGTGCGTGACAGTGTGCACTAGGTGTGTGTACAGTACGGCATGTGTTTGGATATCAGGAGTTGGGGATGTTTAGTAATTAAATCCCTTTTCATCCTTCTGCACCTGTCTCCTTCTGAAAGCTGAGAGAACAGACGTCAACCGGGACAAGGGCTGGATTGAATGTAGGCAATTCTGAAATATTTATTAGCTCGCGACTCCACTCAATGGAGGGGAAGGAATGCCAACTAATCTGCCCGGCAATGCTTTGAATGGGGGCATTTTTCAACAGTGACTTATTATATTTCAGCTACTTTGTCAAAAATGGTATCATTTTAATCTGCTTCTGGGACAGGATTGTTGGGTTTGGCTTTTTGGTTTTCTTCTTAAAGTTCTGTGGGTGTCATCTGCCCTCCTGACCCTCGATCCTCACTCCACTTCACTCTGGCAGGCCCTGGGTCTCCTCCTTTCTCAACATTGGCCAAGCACAGACGCCTCCTGGGGCAGGGAGTAGTAGCCCCAGAAGGGAGACAAGGGAGATCCCAAGCCCTCCAGGGTCACGAGGCCTGCTTAGTTCCTCCTTCTGGACCTTACGATCCTGAGTGTCTGGACAAGGACAGTCTCACACCACTTGCACTAGCAACAGAGTAGGTCAGCAGAAGGAAAAGAAAGGAGGGAGGCTGGAGCTGGGGTTAATTTATCTGTATAATGGAGGAAAGTGTGTGTGTGTGTAACAATGAAGTCTTCTCAACTTTTAAATCTTCCAAATAAGAAAAAAAATCAACCAACCAGATTTCTTGCTTTTTATAAAAAAATAATTTTATATGGAATGCTCTCTTTAAAGGGGAAAAATTTAGGTGATGTAAAAATAACATTGATAAAATTTATTTTAAAAAAGAATCAATGGACTAGCAAACATTTATTAGGTACCAAATATATGAAGTACCAAATTTAGCACAAATCTGTGCTAAAGCCTAGAAATGTAAAGACAAATGAGAGACATACCCTGTCCTCAAGGAGCTTACCTACTAATGGAAAGCCAATTGGCCATGTTAGTAGATGGGAGCAGGGGAGACACTGGTCTTTGGACTAGTAGGGGAAGGCCCCGGTTGTCTGCCTCCATTAGTCACTCAATAAAGCTTCCCCTTCCCTGGAACGTCAGCCCCTAGAAATGTGAGTTGTGGCTAAATTGGAGGATTTCTTGAGAGCAGGATGATCATGGAAGAGCTCGTGAGAGGATAACAGAGTTGGGGAAAAATAATAGTGAACTTAGAGTGGGATCCTGGGAAAATCATTTAACCGCCCTCTGTTAGAATATAAGGTCCCTGAGAATAAAGACTGTCTTGCTTTTTCTGTTGGTATTCCCCAGCACTCAGCACAGATCTAGGAAGACTAGGTTCAAATCCTATCCCTACTATGTACCTGCAGTGTGACTATGGGTGTGCAAGTCACCTAACCTCCCAGTGCTCTGGCAACTCTCAAAATCTGTAAGTTTTAGAAATTCCCTGGGTCAGTGAAATCACAGGTCCAGACCAAAAAGATGCACATATATCTGCAGAGATAAACTACCGTCCTAGCCCTATCTATCTCTGTGTAGGCAGTCACAGATATAGAGGTAGACATAAAACCAGATATAAATGTATCCACATGGACATCTTACAGATGTAGATATAGAAGTAGACAGGAAGAGATAGACGAAAACAGACCCAGCTGTAGACACAGAAATAGACATAAATGTAGATGTAGATATAAATATAGGTGTGAATAAAAATATAGATGTAGATGTAGTCATAGACATAAATATAGGCAAGATATAGATGTATTTACTGACATAGAAGCAGACATGAACATAGACATAAATGTAGATAGAGATAGAGACATAGGTATAGAAGTAGACATAGACATAGATATAAATGTAGAAATAGATATAGATAAAAACAGATATTGATGGAGATGTAGTCATAGACATAGACATAAATGGAAGCAAAGATATAGATGTAGATATAAATGTAGATGAAGACATAGACATAGAAGAAGATATAGATTTAGACTTATAGACATAGACATAGATGTAGAAGTGGATGTGAAGGAGTAGACAGACAAAGAAATAGACAGACATAAATGTAGATGTAGACATAGATATAGAAGTAGACATAGACATAGACATAACAAAAGTAGACATAAACATAAATATAGATAAAAATTTACATATATATATATATAAACATCAATGTAGATGAAGACATAGGCATAGGTGTAGATATTGATTTAGACATAAATGTAGACATAGAGAAGTAGAAAGACAGAAAAAGACATAGAAATATAGATACAAACATAAATGTAGAAAAAGATATAGACACAGATATTGATGTAGATGTAGTCAGAGACATAGTTGCAGACATAAACATCAATGACAGGCATAGGTGTAGATGTAGTTATTGATTTAGATATAAATGTAGACATAGACATAGATAAGAAGTAGCCATAAAGATGTAAACATAAAGATAGAAATAAACGTAGGCATAGAAATAGACAGAAATGTAAATGAAGATATACTATAGTTGCCTCGATGTAGATGGACATAGATGGAGACTGATAGAGACACAGGCATAGATCAACTGATTGCAAGTCCCTCTCTCCAGGAAAATGTTCTCAGACCTCAGTCTTCCCAGAAGCAGGCAAAAAATGGGGTTAAATACTTTTCTCTTTTCTCCTTTTTTCTCGAGCATCTTCTCATGCCCCCCTCTAAGATTTCACTCTCCAAAGGCATAGCTTCTCATTGGGCGTGTGCTGCATAAATGAAATCACAGATTTGGTCTAAAATGGGGGGTCTATAGGACTGGGGATTTGGGGGGAGTGGGCTCTCTCCTCCTGGGCAGTGGGTCTATTTCTGGAGGGCTCAGGGAGGGGCTTTGTTCTGTGAACCATTGGGAAGGGAAGAGGCCGGCAGGGAGTTGACAGCCGGCACACCGGCCTGCGGTGTGACTCTGAGGGACAATGAATCGTCTTGGCCAGCTCCAGGAAGGACATTGTTCCCATGTGAAGAGGTCTAAAATCCTACAGAGTTCTTGTATCTTCTTCCTTCAGGCAGAAAGACTAACAGAAAAGCCAGTCAGAAGGGAGGGAGCATCTAAGAAACTCCCCGAGTAATGAGGATGATGCTGATGTGGGTGATGATGGCAGTAATTATTACTCATATTTACAAAGCTTTCCTTAAAGACCTTAAAGTGCTTTCATGGCAATGTTCTCATTTGTTCTGCAAACACCCAGGTGAGACACGCAGGGGGCAGGGTTTTTAATAGGATTGCCATTTTGCAGACGGAAAGACTGAGAATCATGGAGGTAATTGGTTTGTCCAAGATCAACCAGAAGGGTCCCACCTTGGGGTGGCCATTAATTTCAGCAGCTAAATGGCCAGAAGGAAGTGGGGAGACTGTAGGGCCCGGGAAAGAAGACTGACTTTGCAAATAAGAGGGCAGTTCAAATCTTGACTCTGACTCTTTTTACCAATGTGAATCTGGGCAAATCATTTAATTTCTCTGGGCCTCAGTTTTCTCATCTGTAAAATGGCAGAGTTACTTCCAATTCTCCATCTATGTGTCCAGGACTCAGATTTGATCCCTGCATAGGCACTTAGTGCTATCTTGACTTTACATGAATAACTTTCCTTTTCACAGACTACAATTAGCTCCTCCATTAACTGAGGTTTGGACTAGAATTTATAGCATCTTTTGGTTCTGGTTCCTATGATCCCTGCCCTGATAATTCTGATGTCCATCAACTCTCACCTCTGGTTCCAGAAGGCCAAGGGCTGGGCCCCTGCAGAGACTCCTCCCATGCAGCAAAGTACAGATCGCCCCTCTTCCCCTCCTCCCCCACCCTGACATCCTGATCCCCCTGGAGCTTGGCTTCTTTATGGTTTGGCCTGCTGCATCATGCCCAGTGAGTAATTAGACACAGCCCCCAGGGACGACAAATGCATTAAAAAGGGACGCCGCTCACCAGAAGCCAAAAAGCTGTTATTGTTTTCCACAGGGCAACAAGACTGGTGATGTTCTCAGACCCCAATCTTCCCAGAATGCAGGCAGAAATGGGACTGGAGACCCAGGGGAGGAGGGACAGTGCCCGTCTCTTTCCCCCTTCGGGTTTGAACAGTTTTTCCCAGGCCCTCTCCCTAGTTTGATTGTCAGAATTGGGCCCAGTTGTAATCACCAACCTAACTGGGAGACCACTGGCCTTTGCCTAATTGGTCCCTGGCCAACCTGGGGAATGGGTCAAGGGTATTACGGCACCAGTTCTGTAGGAACTCTGGATCAAGGGTCACTGGTCAAGGTGCTTTGCTCTGGGGTCCTGAGGAACTGAGGTAGAGAATCTGCAGGCTTCCCTACCACTCCTCCCCTGGTCTCTTTCCCTGATGTCTTCAAAAGGCAAGGGTTTTTAACCTGAGATCCATGGACAGAATTCAGAGGATTCATGAACTTGGAATTAAAAAAATATATTTTGAAAATTGTGCTTTATTACAATTGATTTCCTTGGCAATCGTACATACTTTATTTTTGTGCATATCAGACTATTAATCTGAGGCCACTTTTCACTGGGCTGCAAAAGGGGTCTGTGACAAAAATGGTGAAGGCTTCCTGGCATGTGGTTTTGGGATTTCTGGAATTTCTCTGCTAAGCCTTGCATTAGGGCTCAACTTTTCTGTGGTGTCCACACACCATCCACTATCCCAGAGGGCTCCTCATGCATCTCACCTCTTCCAGATCCCTAGATCCCTCTGATACAAAGAGCTCCTGGACTTCATCACTCCCTGCTTTCCTAGACAGTATGTTCTAGTCATTTTCAGGCTTTTCTGACTCTTCATGACCTCTTTTGGGGATTTTCTTGACAAAAATCCTGGAGTGGTTTTCCATTTCCTCTCAAGCTTATTTTACAGATGAGGAAACTGAGGCAAATGGGATTCAGTGACTTACCAAGGATCATTCAGCTAGTGAGTATATGAGGGCAAATTTGAACTCAGGCCTTTCTGACTGCAGGTCAAACATTCTCTGTACTGTATCACCTCACTGCCCCTAGACAATATGTTATGCGGAAAAGAACCCTGGTTTTGAATTCAGAAAACTTGGGTCCAAATCCTCATTCTGTCTCATCCTAATTATGTTGAGCCTCAGTTTCCTAACTGATGGGGCTGACCAGACAGCCCTGGTTTCCTTCTCATATGATACTGTATGAGATACAATCTCCTATCATCATTCCTATCACCGTTATGACAAGCCCCATGATGCACATTCAAGAATCTAGTCTTTCAGTCTTAGAATCAAAGAATCTGGATATTAGCTCTGACTGTGTCACTACCTGAGCCTCAGTTTCCCCTGCAGAATGAGTATAATAATGATTACACCACCTGTCTCCTGAGGCTATTATTAAAAAAGTTATTGATAAATCTCAAAGCAAATTATGGACTATTTATATATTATATACAATAATTTGTATAGTATATATGGATATACTATTATAACATCCCCATGTTGATAGAATTTAGAATTGAAAAGAAATTAGGTTAGACTTGGCCCTCCACAGAAAAGGTGACTGAGACCAGAGGAGTAACTAGCTGGCCCAAGGTTGCCCAGATATTCAGTAGTAGCAAGGCTCTCCATCCCACACTAGGAAGTACACCATGCTAACTCTCAATCTTTTCCAAGAAGTCTTTCTTAATCTCAATTTTAATTCCCTCAATATCTTCCATCTATATCTTGTTTGAATATAATTGTTTGTATGTTATCTTCCCTCATCAGATTATGAATTCTTGGAGAGCAGGGACTGACTTTTTTTTTTAGACATAGCATCTGGCACATAGTAGGTGTTTAATAAATGCTTATTGACTTGACTTTACTAGGATCAGATTGTACCTGCCTTTGCGTCTTTCACAAGACCTAGCCTAGACTCTCTTTCCCTGTGGTAGGTATGTTCACTGTCATTACCAATAGCATCATCTTCCTCCACCGCCATTATCACCTCCCCTCAGTCCCGTCAAGGATACTTGCATTTCTACAGATTTAGGTTAGGATTGGGCATTAAGCTGATCAGATTGCAAAGATATGTTCCCTTCCTTTTGAGGGTATCCAACCCCTTTGTTTATTTTCTTTTTTTTTTGGAGAGCAGGGATATTAAGCAATGTAGGAAACGTTCAACATGAAAATTGTAGCTCAATGACTCTCTGTAATCAATAAATTTGGAATGCTTTGGATATTGTGGGTTGAGTCAAGTCAAATCAGTCAACAAGCATTTATTGAGCATCTAATGCTTATAAAGCATGATGCTAGAGACATAGTCACAAAGAAAGATAAAAAGCAATCGAGGTGCTTCTGCTGTAATCAAGGTCTATGGAGGGAAAATTGAAATAATTAAGGGAGGGAAAGCACTAGGATGAAAGGGGAACAGGAAAGCTTTTTTGTAGAAGATGGAATTTTAGCTGAGATTTGAGAAGTCAGGAGGAAACAAGGAAGGGGAACCTTTCAGGCCTAGGAAATAGCCAGTAAAAATGTCCAGACCCTGGAGGTGATTGAGCAAGGAGATTATTTATTGAAATTTATTGACTAAGAGAATGACATGGCTTTATTTGCCATTTTAAAAAGATCCCTTTGACAGTTGAGTTGAGGATGGCCTGGAAAGGGGAAAGCCACCAGTGGGTTACTATAGTAATGGAGTAATGAGGGCTGGGGGCAAAGTCAGAGGAGAGAAGGGAGTATACAAGAGATGCTGCAGCAGGTAAAATCAACAAGCTTAGCAACAGATTGGATATGGGGAAGGATATTGAGTTGAGCCAACAAAATTTTTATTATTAAGTATTGCTATAGGAGGCAGCAAGGTGGCGAAGTGGATAGAGCACCAGCCCTAAATTTAGGAGGACCTCAGTTCAAATTTGGTCTCAGACACTTAACACTTCCTAGGTATGTGACCCTGGGCAAGTCACTTAACCCCAGCCTGGGGGGGGCGAAGCATTGGTCAAGTATTGCTATAAGTCAAGCACTGTGCTAAGCATTGAGTACAATACAAGCAGAAAGACAGTCTCTGCCCTCAAGGAGCTTACATTCTAAAAGGAAAAGACAACATTAAAAAAGCCAAAGAATGGGGGTTATGGGAAGAGATAAAGGTGTTCAACGTGGAGTCTTGGGAAAGAATGCAACCTGGAAAGAATGAAGACTTGGCTGGCCCTGGATCTTCCTTAAAATGGAGATTTGGAGAGGAAACAGGCTGTCTGAGAGAAGGGTCATGGGACTGGAGTGAGCTTCCAGGATGAAAGAGTTTCTATGACAGAAAGTTAGGAGAGCTAGGAGTGCTAAATGACTTGCTTAGAATTCAGTGCCAAAGACCATACTTTATAAGTCAAAGTTCTACTCTCTCCTCTTTAGGAGATCTTGTATATGTTATATATGATGAACTCTCCTCCATTAGAATGTAAATTCCCTGAGGTCAGGGATGGTTTCTCTTCCCCATCCCAAATGTGTTTCTTTTTTTTTTTTTTTTAAATTTTTATTTCATTTTATAATTATAAAATTTTTTTGACAGTACATATGCATGGGTAATTTTTTACAACATTATCCCTTGCACTTACTTCTATTCAGATTTTTTCCCTTCCTCCCCCAACCCCCTCCCCCTGATGGCAAGCAGTCTTATATATGTTAAATATATTACAGTATATTCTAGATACAATATATGTGTGTAGACCCGAATTTTTTGTTGCACAGGAAGAATTGGATTCAGAAGGTAAAAATAACAGTTTACATTCATTTCCCAGTGTTCCTTTTCTGGATGTAGCTGGTTCTGTCCATCATTAATCAATTGGAATTGGATTAGCTCTTCTCTATGTTGAAGAAATCCACTTCCATCAGCATACATCCTCATACAGTATCATTGTTGAAGTGTATAATGATCTTCTGGTTCTGCTCGTTTCACTTAGCATCAGTTGATGTAAGTCTCTCCAAGCCTCTCTGTATTTCTCCTGTTGGTCATTTCTTATAGAACAATAATATTCCATAACATTCATATACCATAGTTTACCCAACCATTCTCCAATTGATGGACATCCTTTCATCTTCCAGCTTCTAGCCACTATGAAAAGGGCTGCCACAAACATTTTGGCACATACAGGTCCCTTTCCCTTCTTTAGTAGTTCCTTGGGGTATAAGCCCAGTAGTAGTATGGCTGGGTCAAAGGGTATGCACATTTTGATAACTTTTTGGGCATAATTCCAGATTGCTCTCCAGAATGGCTGGATTCTTTCACAACTCCACCAACAATGCATCAGTGTCCCAGTTTTCCCACAGCCCCTCCAACATTCATCTTTATTTGTTCCTGTCATCTTAGCCAATCTGACAGGTGTGTAATGATACCTCAGAGTTGTCTTAATTTGCACCAAATGTGTTTCTTTGTGTCACTAGCACCAATCTATCTGGAGAGCCAACCAACAAGCTATTACAGCAGCCCAGTGATGGGTGATGTGGATCTGCCCCAGAGTGATGGTGGCGGAGGAATAGATAGGAGATGCTGGGAGCATGGAAATGACAAGGCCTGACAATCAATTGGATAGATAAGGTAACTGCTAGAGATGAGTTGAAAATAACATGGAATCCGTGAGCCTGAATGACTGGGAGAGAGTGATGGTGCCCTCCCTCAAGGAGAATAAGAAAGTTGGGGAAGGGGAAGGTTGGGAGGAAGAGTAAAGAGAATAAAAAAGTTGGGAAGGGGAAGGTTGGGAGGAAAAGTAAAGAGAATAAGAAAGTTGGGAAGGGGAAGGTTGGGAGAAAGAGTAAAGAGAGTAAGAAAGTTGGGGAAGGGGAAGGTTGGGAGAAAGAGTAAAGAGAGTAAGAAAGTTGGGGAAGGGGAAGGTTGGGAGGAAGAGTAAAGAGAATAAGAAAGTTGGGAAGGGGAAGGTTGGGAGAAAGAGTAAAGAGAGTAAGAAAGTTGGGGAAGGGGAAGGTTGGGAGAAAGAGTAAAGAGAGTAAGAAAGTTGGGGAAGGGGAAGGTTGGGAGGAAGAGTAAAGAGAATAAGAAAGTTGGGGAAGGGGAAGGTTGGGAGGAAGAGTAAAGAGAATAAGAAAGTTGGGGAAGGGGAAGGTTGGGAGGAAGAGTAATGAGGTCTGTATGGGACATGTTAATTTGTGATGTCTTGTAGGATAGGTGAATTCAGTTGCTCCTGGCTCCTGGGCCAGTGCCATAGTATATAGAACAAAGGCTCTGGAGTTAGGGGGAATTGAGTTCAAATCCAGTATCAGACACTTACCAATTTCATGACTCTGGGCAAGTCACTTAACACTGACTCAGTTTCCTCATCTGCAAAACGAGTTGAAGGAAATGGCAAATCCCTCCAGTATTTTTCATAAGAAAATCCCAAATGGGGCCATGTGACTGAAACAACTCACCAATCATCACCACCAGCACAAGATATCATTTGTGGTATCTAAAAGACAATTGTTAACTGTAGCTCAGGCGGAAGAAAGGGTTCTTAGATCTGGGAATCATTTGCACAGAGAGGATCACAGGCTCCATAGAAACTGATAAAATCACCAAGAGAGAATAGTATTCAGGGAGAAGGGAAGAGAGCTCAGGACAGACTCTCGGGGAGCATCCCCTATTCATGGAGCCTAGGAAGATCCAGCAAAGGAGAATGAGAAAGAGCAGTCAGACAGGTAGGAGGAGCACCTTTGTAGAGTAATCCATTAATTATCCCAAGCAGGCTCATAATAAATGCTTGGTTGGTTGATTGCACATAGTAGGCACCTAACTTACTGGCTGAATCCATAGACCCGCTTGGACCCACCCTAGGTGACAGCCTCCATCAGTCAGCCATGTGATTCTGGGAGTGGAATAATTTCACTTTTCTATCCTTTACTTACTTTGACTGTAAAATAAGCCTGGACTCCATGGACCAACCAATCTACAGGCATTTATTAAGTGCCCACTGTGTGCCAAGTGCCGGAGGTGCAAATACAAAGAATGAAACAATCCCTCCTGGGAATAAGGTTAGACCTGACGGCCTTGAGGTCTCCTCCAGGCCCAACATTAAGATGCAATTGTCTATATTTATTGAAAGAATATTGAGGGTCAGTGAGTTGGTTTGCAGAACAGGATTGGGTGCTGGGGGGAGATGGGGGGAGGGCTCCCGAGGCTGGGCTGCGGGGGGCGGACAGGGAGGGGGTTGGCTGACAGCTTCCTCTCCCCTCTCCTGGCTCCGAGCCTCTGGAGGGCAAGGCCTTGGGGAAAGGGGTTTCGGGGTAATCCTCCTCAGGGCCCCGTGGCCTCGGTGCAGGGAGGCAGAGGGAGGAGGCGGAGGTGGAGCCGCGTCCAGTGGCAGCCCTCCAGGCGGACAGGCGCAGGGAGCCCTGGCCCGCAGGCGACCCCTTTAAGGCAGCCGGGGGCGGGCGGCAGGCGGCCTCTCTTTGCTTGATGAAACTGTTGGGTTTTAGGACAGGCCGGGGAGGGGGCAGGGGGAGGGAGGCACACCTGTTGTGGAACTTGATAGAAGGCTTATTTATAAACGTTCGGAGCTCGGGATTCCTGCAGGGCTGAGCGGCCGCTGTCCGCAAGGTGAAGGTCACCGAAATGCTTGTTTATGAAAGCTGTGGCAACTGGGGGAGCCATAACGGGGCAAAACGAGGAAATTAACAAGCCCGAGGCGGGCACGGCCAGGGATGGCACGGCCCGCCCCAGGCGCCGGCCGCCCTCGCCAAGGCTTCGGCCCTGCCCGCTGCCAGCGCCCTGCCCCCAGCCCAGGCGCCTCAGCCCGGAGCACCCCTCCCACACCTCGCCCCCCGCGTGGAAGGGGCTGTTGCCGCAGTGCTCCCCCTGGTGGGTGGGGCCTCTTCGTGCCCTTCTGCTGGCACCCCAAGAGCTTCAACTGTCCCCCAAGCTCCCCTCGGGAACTGCTCCCCCGAATTTCCATCGAGTGTGTCCTGGATTATGGCGTCCTTCCGTTATGAGGCTGGGGGAGCACTCCCACTAGAGACTGCCCCCCTTCTCTCGGGAGGGGCACTCTGCGGGGAGGGGAGGGGGTCTGGAAGGCAGCAGCGAGCCGGGAGCCTTCCCCCGCCCCCCACCCACCATCTCGCTGTTGAAATCCCCATTTCAGGAAAGCTCTATTTTCCTCTGGTGACTGATAGCAGAACAGGTGGTCTCGGCGTGAGCAAGTGTCAAATGAACCAGCGGCTCAAAGTGGGCAATTTGCAGCTCCCTCTCTCCGGCTGACCTGCTCGGAGCCCCGGCCTTCTTCTCAGTCCCTGTGGGCAGCCCTTGGGGTCCACCGAGAAGTCCCGCAAGGAAAGAATGACCTCATCCTACAACACACTCCCACTCCCACTCCCACTTGCACGGTGCACTGGGGTGGGCACTGAGAAGTACTCCTATACACACGAAGACTCATGTTCATATAGAACACCCCTACTTTAGTTTTCAATGCAAAGGGACACCTTTCCTGAGAATTGGGTGACCCGGGGCGAGGTACCAAAATGACATTCCTCTCTCTCTTTGTCCATCTCTCTCTGTCTCTGTCTCTCTATCTCTCATGTCTATCTCCTGTCTTTCTCTGTCTCTGTCTGTCTCCATCTCTCCTGTATCTCTCTCTGTGTCTCTTTGTGTCTCTGTGTCTCAGTCTATCTCTATCTCTCCTGTCTCTCTCTGTGTCTCTTTGTGTCTCTGTGTCTCAGTCTGTCTCCATCTTTCCTGTCTGTCTCTCTATCTTTCCTGTCTATCTCCTCTTTCTCTGTCTCTGTCTCCATCTCTCCTGTTTCTCTCTGTCTCTTTGTGTCTCTGTGTCTCTTTCAATCTGTCTCTGTCTGTCTCCATCTCTCCTGTCTCTCTCTCTGTGTCTCTTTGTGTCTCTGTGTCCCAGTCTGTCTCCATCTTTCCTGTCTGTCTCTCTGTCTCTCTCCTATCTCTTTGTCTCTCTGTGTGTCTCTGTCAGTGACTACCTTTCCTGATTTGTTGTCTCCCCCCCCCAGGTCTCTATCTCTGAATCAGTTTGTCTCTCATCTGTTTCAGCCTCTGTCTCTGTTTCTTTCAGTCTGTCTCAAGTCTTGGTCTCCCTCTGCCATGTGCTTCCCCCCCCCCCCACAACCAACCTCAGGCACACAAACATATGCTCAGTTTTCTTCCCAGATCACCTCTTCCATGAAATGTGAGGCATATTCCTCACGTCATATCTATTTTCTCCCTCAAGCTCATTGCAAAGAATTTTTAAGAGGAGCCGAATTTCTGCTTGTCACTCCTGGAAACAGTGAGGGATCGGCCCACAGAGTTCTCCGGCACTAAAAGTTGCTCTTCAGCTGATACTTCCACTCTTCTTCTGTCCTTATACACACACACACACACACACACACACAAATATATATATATACACACCCACAATATACCTACACACATTATATCTATATAATATATCAAATATATCTATATAATTATCTATATTTCATATATATTATATATACAAATATATATCTATATATCACATATATATCTATAGAATACATACACACACAGAGGCACAATAAACATGTGCAAGCACACATGATATATTCACACATGTATATGCTGCATAGAAAAACACAAAATTGTGTACACATACATGCACACTTGCCCAATATACAACACACAAACACATACCTACACATATGCGCATACACACATGTACAATGCACACACAATGCATGCATATATAACACATAAGAATTTACAAGTGTACACATACTTGCACATGCATCACAACAGTATACATACACAAATAACAGCAACACAACACACATGGACACATCGAAGTAAATACATGTACAACACAATATACATATAAACAATGCAATGTGTGCATATGTGCACAGACACATGCCCAATATACATGTGGACATGCATATATATATATGAAACACATGTATATATACACAAACACATACATATGCACACATGTACACCCATGTGCATGCATACCCATATACAAATTCACACAGTTCTTCTGCACTATAATCTAGCCCACATCCCTTCATCTTTTCCATTTTAAGAGTTTGAGATATGTGGTCAAATCCCTTGCTAATATGCAGGTTACTCTATCGGCAGAATTCCTTCACCTGCCGGGCAGTAATCCTGTCCCAAAAAAGATTAGTGTGGCCTTGACTCAGTCTTGAGGAAGCCACGTGAGCACTGTGGTTTCTAGATGGCCACTAACTGCTGAGCTGCTCCAGATCTAAGGCTTTAGGGAGAGGAGGAACTGAGATTCCTTCTGTATCACTATCGTTGCCATAGGTACCCAACCCTATGTGTGCAAGCTCACCTTTCTCCTGGCTTGAAATCAGGAGGGCTCTGGGATCAAGTCCCAGTTTGCTGTCTTACTATTTGTGCGACTTTGAGGCAAGTTACATGTTGTAGCCTAAGTTCTCTCATCTGCAAAATGGGGATGATACTTTAATAACTGACCTCACAGTGTTCCCATGAGAATCAAATGAAATCCTGGCTATAAAAGCTCTTGGTAAACATAAATGCCAAATAATTGTGATTTATTGATAACATTAATAGCATCTTTTTGTGCTGAGCATCCATTTTAAAAAGGATTAAATAATGGTTAGCTTTCCATTTTTACAAAGGTGGAGGACTATGGCTGTAGAATAGGGCATACAGGACTGACTTAGCTGATTGGTTGGCTAATTTTACTGATTTTTTTTCTTTCTTTTAAAATTCTTTGGTGCAAGAAAAAATTTGTTGGGTAGAGAAATAAAGATGATGTGAAAATAAGACATGAATAAAATTTTTAAATAATAGTGATATGTAATGCTTTAAGATTTTCAAAAAACTTTAAATACATAACCTCACTTAAACCTCACAACAACCTTCTAAGATTATTTTCAGATAGTGATACTGGGACTCAGGGAAACAAGGAATTTGATAGGATGGTGTGGTTAATAAATCTCAAAGATGGAATTGGAAGCCAGATCTTTCTAACTCCTGATACTACAATCTACCCACTAGACACAGAATACTTAACCTTTTTATGTCCTGGATCCCTTTGGTAGCCACTGTGTTACAGTCTATGAGCCCTCTCTTCTAAGTAGTGTTTTTAGATGAATAAAGTATGGTAATTCCTTCCACATCATGACTTTCCCCATCATGGTTTCAATATGTTGTGTGTTGGCATGAGAAATTCAATGGGAATTTTGGGGGAATTTTGCAGAAGCCTTAAACAACACATGAAAGTCTGTAGATGATATAGAAAAAGATCTAGAAACTTAGAAATGCATAAAAACACATATAATATTGTATAATGTCATCAGATTTTATCTTTTAATACCATGATAATTCAGACTTCTCTGGTACCAAGGTAAGACCAAAAATTTTTACATAAATTTTCCAGATTGTGGGGACATTGTGCCTCTAATTCCCACAGGGTGGAAGTGATGACTATAGCCCACACAGTATTATATGGACTGTTAACCAAATATTTTTTAATTTTAATTTTTAAAGCTTTTTATTTTCAAAACATATGCATAGTTTTCAACATTTGCCCTTGAAAATCCTCGCGTTCCAAAATTTTTTCTCCCTCCTTTCCCTTCCCCACTCTCCTAGATATCAAGTAATTCAATATATGTTAAACATGTGCGATTCTTCTACACATATTTCCACAATTATCATGCTGCACAAGAAAAATCAGATCAAAAAAATCAGAGCAGAAAAAGAAAAAAATGATAAAACAAAATGCAAATAACAACAAAAAAGTAAAAATAGTATGTTGTGATCCATGCTCAATCCCCACAGATCATTGGAACTGGCCTGAATCACCTCGCTGTTGAAAAGAGCCACATCCATCAGAATTGATCATCATATAATCTTGTTGCTGTGCACAAAGTTCTCTTTGATCAAATATTAAAAAAAATTTCAGCCAAGCATGATGGCACACTCTTGGAATCCCAGACTCTGGGGAGGGAGACTAAGGATGGTGAATCTCTTGAGCTTAGCATAGTGAGCTAAACCAATAGAGGATCTAGACATTAATATAATAATAATAATACTGGTATCAATCAGCAAATATTTTTGTTTAGTGATTTCTCAGTCATGTCTGACTATCACACTATTTGGGGTTTTCCTGACAAATATACTTGAGTGGTTTGCCATTTCCTTCTCCAGCTCACTTTACAGATGAGGAAACTGAGGTAAGAATGATAAAGTGGTTTGCCCAAGGTCATACAGTTAGTGTCTGAGACCAGATCTGAATTCAGTTCAAATAAAGTTCAAGTGATGATAAGTCTCCCTGACTCCTGGCCCAGCACTATCCACTGCATTACTCAGTTGTCTCATTTATTAGGCACTTACTGTGTTTGGGGCATGTGCCAAACACTTCACAATTATCTTATTTGACCCTCACAACTGCCCTGGAATATGGGTGTTGTTATCATTCCCATTTTACATATAAGAAAACTAAATTTAGGAGAGGTTAAGGGTCGGGCAGCTAGGAAATATTTGAGGCCAGATTGTAATTCAGATTTTTCTGACTCCAGTCCAGTAACCCTAACCACTTGCAAGCTAGCTGCCTCAATATAATATAGTGGTCTACAAGAAAACAAGGAGGGGATGGGCACAAAGGAATAAATGAGCCGGGTCAGAAATAATGCAGATCAAAATTCCCTTGACTCCTGCATTGTTTTCCAATCTGGGGAATAAAAGGAGACCCAATGTTTAAAAAAAAACAAACAAACAAAAAAAAATTGGGATACTCAGGGTAAGAGCCCCTCAACTAGAATGGCTCCCAATGGGACTTATTAGTGAGAATCAACTAGGCTGGAGATGGTTTATTTTGTCGAAGGATGTTGTGTTCTTAAGGCACGGCCATCTAGACTAATAATGCACATTTGTAAACCACTTTAAAGGTTACAGAGAATGATCTTCTCAAGAAGCCCTAGGAGGTAAATAGATATTATTATCCCCATTTCACAGTAGAGAAAATTGAGGGTCGGGAAGAGAGATGGCTACAAAATAAGTGTCAGATCTGGGATTTGAACTCAATTGTGGAACGTTTGATGTGACATATTGTTCCTGCACCTTAAGAACCCCGAGACAGCTCCTCTTCCTGATGAGCCATCATCATCACAGGAGGACTGTGGGGGAAGAAGTTTCCATTTATTCACTCTAAGATAAGTTCAGTGCTAATAATAGCTTTGCAGTCTGCACAGCACAATGGGTTGAGGTCTGGTCTTAACAGGAGGAGGACTTAGGTAGAAATTGTACTTCTGAGTAACTCTGTGATCCTGCACTCCTCTGAGAAATTCAATAAAATTTTAAGCTGTGGTCCAGAGTTGTGGCCCATTGCCATAATTCCTACTACTGGGGACACTGAAGCTGGAGGATACCTTGGGCTCGAGTTCTGAGCTGCAGTGGACCCCCCAATAGAGGCACTTCCTAGCTGCATGACCCTCGGTAAGTCATTTCACCGTGTCTGCCTCAGTTTCTGCATCTGTAAAATGAGCTGGAAAAGAAAATGGCAAATCACTGCAGTATCTCTGCCCAGAAAACCCCAAATGGGGTCATAAAGAGACAGACATGACTGAACAAAATGTCTATTTGAGTTTGAAACCATTGGACTAGGTGATCTCTAAAGCCCCTCTCAGCTCTGACATCCTGTGTCCTAAGTCCCTTCCCAGCTTTGACAACCTGTGTTCTATGATCCCTTACAATTATAATAATCTTTGTTTTAATATTTTACATTCTAAGACCTTCTCATTTTCTAATATTTTATGTTCTAACGATCCTCCCAGCTCTGACATTCTTCAGTATAATAAGATTCCTTTCATCTTTGAAACTGTTTCCTAAGGTCTCTTCCAGTTCTGATATTTTATATTTGAATCTCCTATGTTCTGAGATCCTTTCAAGTTCCAAAATTCTATGATAGACAAGTCTATGTTTTAAGGCTCTTCCATTTCTAAAATTCTGGGTTCCAAAGTCTCTACCAGTTCTGAGAGTCTATCTTCTAATTTATTATGTTCTAAGAGCCCTTTGAAGTCTAAATATTCTACATGCTAAGTTATTCTAACATTCTATTTTCTAAGACTCCCCCTCCCAGTTTAACAATCTATGTTCTCAGGTCCATCAGCTCTACCATCTTATATTTTAAGGCCCTTTTCATTCTGAATAGCCATTCTGATATTCTATATTCTAAAGTCCCTCCCAGCTCTAACGGCCTGTGAACAATGTCTCGATGGTCATTAACAGACATCTTAAGTACATATGTATACACCAAGGGTCAAAGTTTCTATTTCATCCCTCCCTTTGGAACAGGAATGGGACAGCCCCATGATGGAGCATGGCCTTAATATTTCCCTTTGGGGACACTTGTGATTGTGTGGTGTAGGTGCTGCAGAGCAAATGATGGAGCTGCTTCCTATAGGATGTTAATGAAATGTGCATTGCACTGTATCTGTGAATCAAGAGTTGGCAGCCTGGGGCATGCAGCCAGCAAGGGCACAGGAGATGATTTTGGATGCCAAGCACTCAGCTCTTTCAATGAGCAGCATGAAAAAATCCACCTGGAAACAGCAACCACATTCCCACAGGGACCCCAAAAGAGAAAAATAGCAATCTGAAACTGGGAACCTAGATTTAGAAGAGACCTAGCTCATGAGCCATTTAGAGATGGGGAAACTGAAATTCATAGACATTAAACAATTAAATCTGAATTTGAACCCAGCTTCTCTGACTTGAAAGCCGTTGCGGTTTCCATTATATCAACATTATATGTTGAGTAGCATAAAGAGTATATTTATGAGAATGTAAGCATAAATATAAGGCCAAAGGCCATTCTTCTGAAGATAAGACGTCAAAAGATATGAACAGGAAGTTCTCAAAAGAATTGCAAACTATTAACAACCACATGAAAGACTGCCCCAATGACTAAGAATAAGAAGAATGCAAATAAGAATGTAACTCCAGTCCCTCCATTGATTTGGGGCTCTCCCCTTGTTGGTAGAGATCAATGTCCTGCTCCTCCTGAAGGGTGGGAAGCAGTAGGGGAGATTTTTAAATTTAATTTTAATAAATTTTTTATTTTCAAAACACATGCATAATGATATTTGTGGAATTTTGTATAGAAGAATTGTACATATTTAATATGTATTGGATGACTTGCTGTCTAAGAAAGGGAGTGTAGAGAGGGAGGGAAAAGTTTTGCAAAGGTGAATGTTGAAAATTATCCATGCATATATTTTAAAAATAAAAAGCTTTAACTAAAAAAAATTGTTGATAGATTGAAAAAAAACACATTCATAGATAGTTTTCAACATTCACCCTTGTAAAACCTGGTGTTCCAAAACTTTTTCTCCTTTCCTTCCCCTGACTCCCTCCCCTACATGGCAAGAAATCCAATATGTTAAACATGTGCAATTCTTCTATATATATTTCCACAATTATCATGGCGCACAAGAAAAGTCAGATAAAAAAGAGGAAAAATGAGAAAGAAAACAAAATGCAAGCAAACAATAACCAAAAAAATTAAAATATGTTGTGATTCACACTCAATTCCCACAGTCCTTTCTGGAGCAGATGGTTTTTTCCATCACAAGACCATTGAAACTAGCCTGAATCATCTCATTGTTGAAAAGAGCTACATCTATCAGAATCGATCATCCCATGCTATTGTTGCTATGTACAGTGTTCTCTTGGTTCTGCTCACTTCACTCAACATCAGTTCATGTAAGTCTTTCTAGGCCTTTCTGAAATCTTCCTCCTGATTGTTTCTTACAGAACATTTATATACTATAACTTATTCATCCATTCCCCAACTGATGGGCATACACTCAGTTAGACCTGCAAATATCCTGCATAAAATAATAGGATAAAAGATGGGAATAATCCATGTTGGAGGAAATGTGGTTAAAAAAAAAGTCTATTGGAGTACTATTGGTGGAGCTATGAATCAGCATTTTAGAAAGTAGCTTGGAATTATGCAAAGTGACTAAATATATCCCTTGCCCTTTGACCCAAAATTCCAGTACTAGGTTTATATCCCAAAGGAGCCATCGATAAAAGAAAGTTCATAATCATACGTGTGTCTTTCTGTGTATACATACACACATATATCAGAGCAGCATTGTGTATGTGTGTGTGTGCATGAATGTGAGCAAAGAATTAGAAACAAAGTAGATGTCCATCAATTAAGGAATAGCTAAACAAATTCTGATACGTGAATATAATGGAATATGATTCTGCTGTAAGAAATGATGAATTGACCATTACAGAGAAGCATGGAAAAAGCTACATGAACTAATGCAGAGTGGAGTAAGCAGAGCCAAGAAAATAATATACACAATGACTACACAATGGAAATGGAAAGAACCCCCTCAAAAAAATAACTCCATGTCTTGCCAAATTATCAAGAACTATGTACATGACTCCAAAGAAGAAAGAGAAGAAGAAATCCCCTACTCTATCCCTTCACAGAGGTGGGAGGGCCACAAATGTCACATGTTGCATATATTTTCATAATTTTTATGTATTTATGAGTTATGCTGATTTTTTTCTCTTTTTGAAAATATTATTTGTTCTATATATTATCAACAAAGCCTAGCAGCAAGAGATAGAAAGAGAAATCTCATTTAAAATAACTGTAGACAATATAAAATATTTAGGAGTCTACCTGCCAAGATAAACCCAAGAACTATATGAACACAACTGTAAAACACATTTCACATAAATAAAGTTAGATCTAAACATTTGGAAAAATTTGCTCATGAGTAGGCTGAGCTAATATAATAAAAATGACAATTCTACCTCAATTAATCTACTTATTCAGTGCCATACCAACCAAACTACATAAAATTTATTTTATAGAACTAGAGAAAATAATAACAAAATTCATCTGGAAGAACAAAAAGCCAAGAATATCAAGGAAATTAATGAAAAAAATGTAAAGGACAATGGCCTAGTTGAATCAGACCTAAAACTGTATTTTAAAGCCATTTGGTACTGGTTTAAGAAACAAAGAAGTACATCAGCAGAATAGATTAATTACACAGGATACAAAAGTCAATGACTACAATAATCTACTGTTTGATAAATCCAAAGATTGAGATAAGAATTCACCATTTGGTAAAAATTGTTGGGAAAACTGGAAAACAGTATGGCAGAAAGTAGGCATAGAACAACCTCTCATACCCTATACCAAGATAAGGACAAAATGGGTTCATGATTTAGACATAAAAGGTGATACTATAAGAAAATTAGGAGAGAAGAGATAGTTTATTTCTCAGATCTTTGGAGAAAGGTGGATTTTTTTTAAACTAAAGAAACTAGAAAACATTACTATATGCAAAATGGATAATTCTAATAATTAAATTAAAAGGTTTTTGCACAAACAAAACCAATGCAGCAAAGATGAAAAGAGAAGAAAAAAGCTGGGAAATATTTTTTAGAGTCAGTGTTTCTGATAAAGGCCTTATTTTAAAAAATATACAGAAAACAGAGTCAAATTTGTAAGAATTCAAGTAATTCCCCGATTGATAAATGGTCAGTGAATATAAACAGATAATTTTCAAATGAAGAAATTAAAGTGATTTATAGTCATATGAAAAAAATGCTTTAAATCACTATTAATTAGAAAAATGCAAATTAAAACAACTCAGAAGTACTGCTTCCTACCTTTCAGATTGGCTAAGATGATAGGAAAAGAGAATGATAAATGTTGGAGGGGATGTGGGAAAATTGGGCACTAATTCATTGTTAGTGGAGCTGTGAAATGATCCAACCTTTCTGGAAAGCAATCTGGAACTATGGCCAAAGATCTCTCAAACTGTGCATAGCTTTGACCCAGCAGTGCCACTACTGGGTCTGTATCCCAAGGAAATCATAAAGGAGGGGAAAGGATCCACATGTGCAAAAATGTTTGTAGCTGCTCATTTTGTGGAAACAAAGAATTGGAAAATGAATAGATGCCCATAAGTCCCGACTAAGAATGGCTGGATAAGCTGTGGTATATGAAGGTAATGAAATATTATTGTTCTTTTTTTAACTATTTTTTTTATTAATTTTTATAATTATAACATTTTCTTTGACAGTACATATGCATAGGTAATTTTTTTTTTACAACATTATCCCTTGTACTCCCTTCTGTTCCGAGTTTTTCCCCACCTTCCCTCCACCCCCTCCCCTAGATGGCAGGCATTCCCATACATATTAAATATCTTATAGTATATCCTAGGTGAATATTATTGTTCTATAAAAAATGATAAGCAAGTTGATTTTAGAAAGGTCTGGAAAGATTTACATATACTGATACAGAATAAAACAAGCAGACCCAGGAATACATTGTATGCAATAGCAGCAAGAATGTACAATTATCATATGAAAGACTTGGCTCTTCTTAGTAGTTCATGATCCAAAACAATCTCAATAGACTTTGGACAGAAAATGCCATCTGCATCCAGAAAAAGAACTAAGGAGACTTAATGTAAATCAACACATGCTATGTTCACTTCTTTTTTCTGTTTTTTTTTTTCCTTCTCTCTTATGGTTTTTCCCTTTTGTTTTGGTTTTTCTTTTTCAATGTGATTTATAAAGAAATATGTATTCAAAAAGTTAATATACATGTATAACCAGAAAAAAAACTTTTTAAATTTTAAAAATAAAAAAATAATGATTGTATGTGTATTAACCTATATCATATTGCTAGCTCTTTTGGGGGGGGGGGTAAGAAAGAGAGAGAAAAAAAATTTCTTTTTTTTTTTCCATTTTTATTTTTTTTATTTATAATTTTTTTCATAGTATATATGCATGAGTAATTTTTTATAATATTATCCCTTGTATTCATTTTTCCAAATTATCCCTTCCCTCCCTCTACTCCCTCCCCTTGATGACAGACAATCCCATACATTTTACATGTGTTACAATATAACCTAGATACAATATATGTGTGTAAATACCATTTTCTTGTTGCACATTAAGTATTAGATTCCGAAGGTGTAAGTAACCTGGGTAGATAGACAGTAGTGCTAACAATTTACATTCACTTCCCAGGTTCCTTCTCTGGGTGTAGTTGTTTCTGTCCATCATTGATCAACTGGAAGTGAGTTGGATCTTCTCTTGTTGAAGATTTCCACTTCCATCAGAATACATCTTCATACAGTATCGTTGTTGAAGTGTACAGCGATCTTCTGTGGAACTCAAAATCTTAAGAAAAAAAATGAATGTTGAAAACTATCTTTACACGTAATTTCAAAAAGAAAATACTATTGAGGAAAAAAAAAGAAAATATTGTTTGTTACTGATTTTAGATAGTGTCTCAGGCCATCCAATTATACTTACCTCATTGTGAAAGAATGTGAGCTTTCAAATTCATCAAGATGAGGATAAAGCTTTCTGCATCTACCAATCTGTTCAGATATGAAGATTTAAAGAAAGAGAAGAAAGTTCAATCTATAATGCTAAAATGTTTTAAATTATAATAATGATGTTTTGTGATATTATTAGTATATATTTATCCTTAGATATGGTATTAAGAATTTTTTTAAAATTTTGCTTTCCATAATTATTCTCATTTCATAATGAACTTGAATTAGAAATTTTCTTCATAGTCATATTAATAAACAGATGAAAACTTTAAAAATATAATTTGTTCTATTTATCCTAATTATTAAAAATATAATTTCCCAGAGATGGCTCTCTGGGAAATGGTTAGGGAAGATAGTAAGGAAAGTGTGGTAATGCAAAAAAAAACCCAAAAAACATCAATACAAAGTATTTTAAAATAAGAATGTAAGGTCTTTGAATGCAGGGACTTTTGGATTTTGTTTTGTTTTTGATCTCTTAGAGAGTAGGTATTAATAAATATTTTTGAATTGAATTAGTGGGCAGGAATTTGAAAAATTTTCTCTTTGTATCTCTGATGCTTCCCACAGAGCCTAGCACATTGTTGCTTAATCTTTTTTTTTTTCCAGTCATGTCCAAGTCTTCATGATTCTATTTAGGGTTTTCTTGGCAGAGAAACTGAAATGGTTTGCCATTTCATTCTCTAGTCCATTTTACAGATTAAAAAAAAAAAAAAAGCTGAAGAAGACTGGGCTAAATGATTTGCCTAGAGAAACATACCTAGTAAGTGTCTGAGGCTGGATTTGAACTCATGACTTCCTGATTTTACTGAATGACCTTGTACATAGCAGGTGTTTCATAAATCTGTAATAGTTTGGGACTGGATTGGATTTGGATCAAGCTCTTTGAATGTTGAGCTCTCTCGATTACTACTCCTTCCACTTTGGGTAATTTTTACTTTTCCATGAGTTTCCGTTTCTTTCACTGCTAGATAAGAGTCAGAGACAGAGACACAAAAGTTCTGGGGAGAGGGAGGGACAGAAGTGGGGCAGAGAGTTGGACTAGATGAGAAGATTTAAAGGAAGCATTGGAGGTCATCTAGCCCCACCTCCTCATTTTGCAAAGGACACAGGCCCAAGATGGCAAAGTACAGTAGTAACTAACAGAGCTCAGCATTTGAACTCAGCCTCTTTGATTCCAACCAAAAGCTCTTTCTACTACATATTTCTAAGATTCTAAAACTTTTAGGAAAGAGGATGTGGAGGAAGAAAAGGGGAAAAGGGACAAGGAAGCAGCATGGTGCACCATTTTCATGTTGGAGCCTGGATATGTGATCTCAGGAAATTCTTGTCCTTAAAGTCATCCACCATCTGACTTCCACCTATTTTATTTCACTTTATTCCTCTTCAGAGACTCAGTTCCAATCAAACAAGCCACCTGCACTTCCTCTTCCATCACAAACCATCTTCTATGGGCAAATCTTTACAACTGCTCTCCCCATTTCCTGCTCACCACCTACCTCTGAGACTCCATGGTTTCCAGCAAAGTACCATCATCTTCTCCATGCCTTTTGAGAATATTCCATCCCTAGAAGCTATGGCTTTGTATATACTATATACACAGACTTGTGTCTTCCCCAATAGAATGTAAGCTCCCTGGGACCAGAGACTTTCATTTTTGTCTTTATATCCTTAGCATCCAGTGTAGCACCTGGAACACAGTAGGCATTTAATAAATGCTTATTGGATTGGAATTAGAGGGACATCATCTGTGAGTTACCAATCTTTAAGAAGAAATCCCAAGGATCAAATGTAATAATATATGTAAAAAAGCACCATATAAATGCTAGCTTTTCTTCTTCTCTTCTTTTTCCTCCTCCTCCTCTTCTGCTTTTTTTCTTCATCATCATCATCATTACTATCCTTATTACTTCACTGGTCTGGCAGCTGTTTCGTTAATGGAGGTACCTGCTTTAAGTCTATAAGTTGCTGTGTTAAAAAAAAAAGATTTATCTCTTGAGGACCAATTCTCTAGTAGAGCACAGGCTCTTTATGAGCACTGTGTGGATTTCTTCTGCTTGCTTTTACTTACAAGCTAAAGCTTTCTGGGGGGGAGTAGTTACAAGAAGCAATGAGGAGAAGAAAGGATTAATGATACCCTCAAAAAAAGAGAAGATAGAAAAGATCATCTGTGAAATATTTTTAAAAAAAATATACAGAAGAGAAGAGAAGGAAATTCAGAAGGGAACAAATAAAGCAATGCTGTTGCTACCGTGTTAAATTTAATATATACTTCTTTTAAAAATCAAATGTATATAATAGGCAGTCCCAGTTTCCTATACAATTTTGTTTTTTCAGTGATCCCTAGGACCTCTTTCTGGGTCCTCCTTGTACCTCCCTCTGACTGCACAGACCATAAGTTGTTAGAGTTGGAACATTGGAGCATAGAATGTCAGAGCTGGAAAAGATTTTAGAACACTGTCAAATCTAGGAGAGATCAAAAAAGACAGAATAACAGCACTAGTAAGGATTTAAAATATAAAATGTCAGACCTAAAAGAAACCTTAGAACATAATGTCAGAGCTGTAAAGAACCTTAGAACATAGAATAACAGAGGTAGATGGACCCTTAAAACATAGAATGTCAGAGCTGGGAGGGTTCTTAGAATATAGAATGTCAAAACTAGGAGGGCCCTTAGAACAGGGAATGTCAGGGCTGGGAGGGCCCTTAGAACCCAAAATGTCAGGGCTGGGAGGGCTTTTTGAACACACATTAGAATTGAAGAATTAGAATTAGAAATGAAGAATTGAAGAATGAAGAATTGAAGATTGGAAATCAATCAGTTCAAATCCTCCCAAACATTTTCTCAGTCTTTCTGTTTTGTCCAATAAGACATCGTTTTTTGTGGAAAGAGCCTCCCTGGAGTCAAGGGGCCCTCAGGGTTTTCTGGTTCTAGTTCTGTCACTGTGAGATGATTGGGATGACCTGAGACATCAGTTTCCTCCTTTGCCCAATGACAGATTAGACTCTATAGAACCTCTTCCAGATCTAAAATCCCATAATGATTTCTAGGAAGCTGGGGAGAGGGGGTGTGTGGAATATAGGGAGGAGGTCAATAAAGCATCCCAAATTCCTTGCACAAAGTTAAGGACAGAAATGCCTTTCAGGCTGGAGGCTGGAGGCTGGATGCTGTCTATGATAAGGAAAATACCTTTGTGAGCATCTAAATCCTTTTCCCTTTCTTTCTTTCCTTTCCTTTCTTTCTCTTTCTTTCCTCTGTCTTCTCTCTTTCTTTTTCTCTTTCTTCTCTCTTTTTTCTTTCTTGTTTCTTCCTTCTCTGTAGTTCCTTGCTTCTTTCTTCCCCTTTTCTTTCCTTCCCTCTTTCTTCCCTTCCTTCCTTCCTTCCTTCCTTCTTTCCTTTCTTTTTTTTCCCAAATCTATTATTTCATTACTGTTAAGAATTCCCTGGGTGGGAATCCCTTCTTCTAAAGCATATCCACCACTTTTAGTCTGGATAGTTGCCTTTGTGCACTGATGTTATTTGCCCATGTCAGAAAGAATTTTTGAACGTGGGTCTTTCTGCTTCCAGAAGGCCTGGTACTATTACTAATTATTTGCTGCCTCCCTACCTTGTGGAATAAACATTACAGAGGAAGACAGCTGAGAATAAAAGAGGTTAATTAATCCGCTCAAATTCATAGAGCATATAAGCAGTGGAGCAAGGATTCCATACCAGGTCTTTGGGCCCCAAATCTAGGGCTCTTTCCAAAGGCCATTGAGCTGAGATGGTCAAGCTGACTTGAGTCCTGCTGCTTGAGGAAGCTACAGATCCAGCCAGAGACTTCTTACCTTGACTGTAACCTCCCTTAAAATAGGAAGCATCTCTCCCTAAACCCATGCAGAATTTTATTGTTCAGTCATGTCCATCCCTTGGTGATCCCATGGACCATAACATGCCAGGCCCCTTCTATCCTTTGCTATCTCTGGAACTCTGTCCAAAATTATGTTCCTTGGTTCCATGACGTTATCCATCCATCCTCTGTCCTTCTCTTTTCTTTTTGCCTTCAATCTATCCCAACATCAGGATCTTAGAAACACTAACAGGCCTCTAACCATTGTTTATTCACTGATTGCTGATTCATTGATTACCTAGCTAAACACTTTGTTTTCCAAATATCACCAGTTTGGAGGAATGGTTTACACATTGGACGACAGTCAGAATCTCCAAAGATCTTTCTGTGTTCAAACAATGGACTAAATCAAATAAGTTGACATTTAACAGGGGTGAATATAAAGTCTTACACTTGGGTTCAAAAAAATCAATGTCTCAGGTACAAGATGGCAGAGGTATGGTTGGATTGTGTAAAAAATCACGGAGGGAAAACTCAGTATGAGTCAGCAATAGGATAGGTCAACTCCAAAAGCCACTGTGAGTTTGGGCTGCTTTAAAGTCATTATTTAATGGAATTTGATCAGTTCCAATAGAGCAGTAATGAACTGAACCAGCTACACCCAGTGAAAGAACTCTGGGAGTTGACCATGAATTCCCAGTCCCTCTATTTTTGTCTGCCTACATTTTTTACTTCCTTCACAGGCTAATTGTACACTATTTCAAAGTCTGATTCTTTTTGTACAGCAAAATAACTGTTTGGACATGTATACGTATATTGTATTTAACTTATACTTTAACATATTTAACATGTATTGGTTAACCTGCCATCTGGGGAAAGGGGTGGGAGGAAGGAGGAAAAATTGAAACAAAAGGTTTTGCAATTGCCAATGCTGGAAAATTATCAATGCATAAAATTTTTGTAAAAATAAAAAAATTAAAATTAAAAAGGAATTTGGAGCATTTTTTGGGAGAGGTTGGGTACATTCCTTTTATTCTGCCATCTTCTTGGGCTGCTTTAAGAGAAGCATAACTTTCAGGAATAAGAAGGTGTGAGTCCTGTCCTGGAGTTTTGTGTTTATTTCTAATAAGGACACCAGGCAGGATGGGGAAGAGTGGTTAAGTAAATTATCTGAGGATCAGCTCAAAGACTGGGAGTGTTTAGCCTTAGTTAGGAAGAGAACCTGAAGCATGTTTTCAAGCAATTCCTGATCCATCACTTGATTTGTTTTGATTGATTTGTTTTGATTTGTTTGGAACCTGGAACAATAAAGGGGAATTTTCAAGAGGAAAATTGATGGGAGGGTGAACTTCCTAAGCATTAAAGGCATCCCAAAGTAGAATGGATCCTCTCAGAAGTGATGAATTCCTCACTGGAAGATTTCCCCCAGAGATTGGACAACCATGAGTTTGGGGTGTTCTTGGTGGGGGATTGCTTTTTAGCTACTGGGGTGTCTTTTCAACTCCCAGATTCTTTGATTCTGTGAAATTCTCTCCTTTTCCATCTGCTTTTCTAGAGACTGTCTCACTATTGGGGGCACAAATCTGCAAGTTTCCCCCCCAAGTCCCATCACCTAAAATGGGGTCAGCCTCTTCCCTTCCCCTCGATTCTTTTTTTTTCTCTACACCCCCCTCATCTCAGCCCACGGCGAAGCAATGATCTATTGGGGTTCGTGGAATGGAGAGAAGGTTATCCCCCTTCTCTGGGGTGCGGGCAGCACATCTCCCCCAAGGACTGGACCCCCTTTTAGAGGAAGGAGGGAGAGAGCCAGAGAGAAAGGAAGGGAGAGAAACAGCAGCTCCTGTCCCTGGGCAGCCCTGCCAGGAGCTCCTGCCTGGTCTCATATATCTGTCCCTGGATAATGTATATCCTGCTTATGGAAAATATGCATAATGTACCTTATACCCCAAACTGGCCTCAGTCCATATTGCATGATCTAAAATTAAATCCATTTCAAATATACAGTAGATCGAGTCAAACTAATATAAATGAAACATGATTAATAGGCCGAACACCGGGCTTAGTTAGCAGGCCTGGCTTCTCGGGCTCTGGCTGGCTTCGGCCAATTTTTTCTTTTTTCTTTCTCCCCTCCAGCTCCATCTGCCCCCTCACCAGCTCTGGACCCTGCCTCGGGCAGCCCCCTGAGACTGGGAGGCTGGGGTCTCCACCAGCTCTCGCACAGGTTCAGATCCTCCCTCCTTCCTCTGGGCTCCCCATGTGGGCCCCCTAATTCAGGAGCCCAGATTCCCCACTCCCCGAGCCGCCGGCTCAGCAAAGGACCAGCATTCTTGCCATTGCACCGTCACACACACTGACAGTTATTTTTAGCCTGTTGGCAAGTGACTGCTACCAGACCAACGTTCCCACCATTGGGGACAAGCTCAGCTAAGAGCGCACTTGTGTGCTGAATGCTGAGCTGGGAGGGTGTGTTTGGAGCGCGTCTCTAGGTGCCCGCTGGCGTGCCCTTTTGCACACACATTTGAATATGGCTCCAGTGATTGCTGGGAGTAGTGGAGGAGTGGAAAGGTTGGGGGAGGGGGAGAGATGAAGTCGAGTGGGAGGAAGAGAGGGGAGCATGTGGGTTCAGGAGGGCTTAATGAGCCAATTCTCACTTTCCTCCCAAAAGGAGGCTGCCTTTGGGACCCTTGAGCATCCCCTGAGACAGGATCACCTACGTGTTCCTGGGGGTGGGAGGAGGGGGCCGCCCAAGCTGGCCATTCCCTGGGAAAACCATCCCTTTGTGTTAGGGTCTTCCTTCTACTCTGTACACCCCCCACTCCCCTTGGGGTAAGGGATAGGGTACCAGTCTCTTCCTTAGAAGCCCTAGAGAGGATGTTATTCAACTGCCTCATTTTACAGATGAGGAAACTGAGGCCCAGATAGCCCAGACTGCTTGCCCACAGGGGTAGTTGTGGCAGAATCAGGACTCAAATCCAGATCTTGGAACACCAAATCCGGCGTTCTCCCTGCTGCTGCCCAGCTGTCTCTCCCATGTGCTTCCACAGAGTGCATTTGCTGAGGGTGGGGAAGCAGCCTTCTCTGGGCCTAGAGTGCCCCAGCTTCCATCTGGCTGCTGGAGCTCCCTCTCCTGCCAGGGCCGCCCTGTCCTTTCTTGTAGTTGCAATGCCCTTCCTTTGTCCAACTGAGCCAGCGTGCATTTGTTAAGCACCCACTGTGTGCACTGGGCTAAGCACTGTCAGCCTGTTCCTGCCCCTTCTCTCCTGATCAATGGCGAGTTTTTCCTGTGTGGAGCTCTAGCTGCCTCCCCATCTGTCTGTTCTTCCTCTGGTGAGTGCCACGGATTTCTGGTCCTCAATCACTGAGCACTTACTTAGTATCCACTATGTGCCAGGCCCTGGGAATAAAAAGATGAGAACAGTAAGTGACGTTCTCTTGGGGGAGACAACACATGGACGGATGGATAGACAGATATACAGCTATATATGATTTTGCAATATATATTTCTTTTGCAAATATATACCTAGACAGTTGTAAGAATAAACACATACATACATATGCACAGTGCATTGCTTATATGCATGTGTATAGGTGTATTTCTTTTGCAAATATTTGTAAATATATACATATACAGATGTATGAACAGATACATACATATACCCACATATATTGCATATATGCATGTGTGTATATGCATTTCTTTTGCAAATATTTGCAAATATACACATACAGATGTATGAATAAACACGCACAGGGCATTGCTTATATGCATGTATATATGTGTGTATTTATTTTGCAAATATTTGTAAATATACAGATGTCTGAATAAACATATACATACAGATACACATGTGTACTGCTTATATGCATGTGTATATGTGTATTTATTTTGTAAATATTTGTAAATATATACATATAAAGATGTACAAATAAACACATACATACATGCATATACACATGTATATTGCTTATATGCATGTGTATATGTGTATTTATTTTGCAAATATTTGTAAATATACAGGTGTATGAATAAACACATACATACAAATACACATGTGAACTGCTTATATGCATGAGTATATGTGTATTTATTTTGCAAATATTTGTAAACATATACATATAAAGATGTACAAATAAATCCATACATATACACACATGTATTGCTGATATGTATGAGCATATATGTATTTATTTTGCAATTCTTTGTAGATATACACAACATACATAGATATAATTTCTAATATTTGTAAATGCATACATGTAGAGACAACATGTTGTCTTGTGTAAATATATGTGAACACACATAAACAACATGCATGTGCGAATACTCTCCCTAATGGCTTTTATAAATATTTATTATTCTTATATTTGTAGGTGTGTTTGATATGCATGTATAATACATGTTGTCTATATATGTCCTCTGCAAATATTTCCATCAGTGACAACATATATGCGTGTATCTGTGTGTCACTGGCAAACATTTGTAAACACACCCTGACACCATGGTGCAGGCACATTGCCTCCATGTGTAGGTATTTGCAAATATTTGGGAAAGAAGCACCTACACAGAAGGTAATGGGAGGGCAAGATGGCTCTGGCGGCTCAGGGAAGCCCTCCCGGCGAGGGATGCTCTACCTGGGCTCAGAAGGGAAGCCTAAGATCTCCGCCTGAGCAATTCTTCCACCGACCGTCCCTTTGGTGAGTGCTTGTGTGTTTCATCTGTCTGTTTCACTGGTCCTTTTATTTTCTTTTTGTATTGTTCAAATCCGTTCGGCGGAGGTTCATAAGACACCTACTGAGTGCAGGGTACCACTGGGCTCTCCTTCTGAGTTCCGGGGGCATGGGGAGGGGGGCGCGAGGGGGGCACCTGTGGATCTCCTCTTTGGGAGCTCCGTTTGTCCGTCCGGGTGTCCGTCCTTCCCCTGGGCTGTCGCGCGGCTGTCGGTGTGTACGTGTGTTGTGTGCACATCTGTGTGTGTCTCCGGGAGGGGTGGGGCGGGGGGGGGGGCAGTTTGCCTTTGTGCTAGCCGAGGCACTTGTGTTCACCATGTTTGCATAAACTAGACGCAGGATACAAGTTAGTGATGAATTCCATGAATACTAATCTGAGACTACCCTTGACCTTGGGGTCACCGAGAGATCAAAACCGAACCATTTAATATTTTCCTTTTGCAGATCAATAGGAGCATAAATTCCCTCTCAATGACAACTATAATTTCTAACAGATCTATAGGACGCATGCATGCATTTCAGGCGGAGCCTGGCAGCCCGGCCGGTTGGGGAGCAGGCGAAAGGAGTTTCTTGGCTTTTCTGCCATTGAATTTCTTTTGCCTTTTTTTTTTTTTATGGCTCTGAAATGCTATTTTCAGCAGCTGCTGTCATATAAATATCTCTTGTTTTTCTTCTCCTCTTTCCCTCCTGGTGAAAAGGGCAGGGGACCTATTGAAAATTCTGCTTTATCTCTTTCAGTCGGGTTCAAGTACAGGTCGAATAATCGATCCCTCCTCCTTTTCTTTTTTAAGTTTCCTGTCGTTCTTTTGCCCAGATCAGCAGCCGAGGGCAGTTTGCTTTATGTAGATCCCCCCAGTGTGTGTGTGTGTGTGTGTGTGTGTGCTCCCGGGAGCCTGGGTGCATGTGTTCATGTATGTCCGGGAGAAGGGACAGTCTGGCCCCTAACAATGACAGCACCTTCTCCTGCACTGAAGAGGGGAGTGGGAGAAAAGGAGAAAAAAAAGGAGGCGAAAGTTTCAGAGCCCGAGACAGGCATAATTAACCCTTCAAGGGCTTTGTGGGAGAAGGGAGGGAGGGTCAAGGAGAATTATGGGGGAGGGGAGGCGGAGGGGCAGGTGGTGTGGGATGGGACTGGGAGGAGAGGGAGGAGGACGACAGAGGGAGGCACCCGAGTCCCTGCCAGAAAACCTTGGGGGAAGTTCTGTGCGCTAGGAATACCCCAACACAGAAAGAGAGAGAGACAGGCAGACAGAGAGAGAGAGAGAGAGAGAGAGAGAGAGAGAGAGAGAGAGAGAGGAGAGAGAGAGAGAGAGAGAGACAGAGAGAGACAGAGAGAGAGGAGAGACAGAGAGAGAGAAGAGAGGACAGAGAGACAGAGAGAGAGAGACAGACAGAGACAGACAGAGAGAGACAGAGACAGAGACAGAGAGACAGGGAGAGAGAGAGAGAAACAGAGACAGAGAGAGAGACAGAGAGAGACAGACGAGAGAAGACAGAGACAGAGACAGAGAGACAGAGACAGAGAGAGAGAGACAGAGAGAGAGAGACAGAGACAGAGAGAGAGAGAGACAGGGAGAGAGAGAGAGAAACAGAGACAGAGAGAGAGAGACAGAGAGAGACAGAGACAGAGAGAGACAGGCAGAGAGAGAGAGAGAGAGAGAGAGAGAGAGAGAGAGAGAGAGAGAGAGAGAGACAGGAGAGAGAGACAGAGAGAGACAGAGACAGAGACAGAGGACAGAGACAGAGAGAGAGAGAGAGAGAGAGAGAGAGAGAGAGAGAGAGAGGAGAGAGAGACAGAGAGACAGAGACAGAGAGAGAGAGGACAGAGACAGAGACAGAGGACAGAGACAGAGAGACAGAGAGAGAGACAGAGAGAGACAGAGGGAGAGAGAGACAGAGAGAGAGACAGAGAGAGACAGAGACAGAGAGAGACAGAGAGAGACAGAGAGAGAGAGACATAGAGAGAGAGAGAAAGAGAGAGAGGACAGAGAGAGAGAGAGAAAGAGAGAGAGACAGAGAGAAGAGACAGGAGAGAGAGAGAGAGACAGGAGAGAGAGAGAGAGGAGAGAGAGAGAGAGCAGAGAGAGAGAGAGAGAGAGAGAGAGAGAGAGAGAGAGAGAGAGAGAGAGAGAGAGAGAGAGACAGGAGGGAGAGAGTTTGGTGATGGAGGGAGAGGTGGCTTGGAAACAAAAATCATAGAAAACAGAATATCAGAATTAAGAAGAAATTTAAAAGAGACAATGTCAGAATTAAAAAAAAAAACAAACCTCAGAACATGGAACATCAGAGCAGGAAGGGACACTAGAATGTGAGATCTGAAAAAGGGAATTAGAACACAGAATGTACCTCAGATGATAGGATGTCAGAGCAGGGAAGGACTTGAAGATAGGATGTCAGAGCAGGAAGGACTTTAGAAACCCAGAATGTCAGAAAAGCTAAAGATGGAAATAACCTTAAAGATCCTCTAATTCAATCTAATCCAATTCCCTCATTTTACAAAGAAAGAAATTGAGACTGCAAGAGGGGAAGTGACTTAGGAAAGAAAAAAAGGCAAAGAGAGGAAAGAATGTAAAAGAGAAGGAGACTGAAACAGAATGAAAGAAAGAAAAAAGAAAGAAAGAAAAAGACAGAGAAGAAAGAAAGAAAGAAAGAAAGAAAGAAAGAAAGAAAGAAAGAAAGAAAGAAAGAAAGAAGAAAGAAAGAAAGAAAGAAAGAAAAAGAAAAAGGAAAGAAAGAAAAAGAAAGAAAGAAAGAAAGAAAGAAAGAAAGAAAGAAAGAAAGAAAGAAAGAAAGAAAGAAAGAAAGGAAAGAAAGAAAGAAAGAAAGAAAAAGATCAAAGAAAGAAAGAAAAAAGAAAGAAAGAAAGAAAGCTGTATTAAACATTATCTGCCTGGCTGGATTTTCCACTTCACAGAGTAATCTGTTTGGAAATGACTGACACAAAGTGGAATGTAAGATTGCCAACCCCCAGCCCCCCCTTCTGCAAATTCCTTGTTTATAGAGAAACAGTGAAAACAGGAGGCAAGCCCTGCCCCCCCTTCCCCCTCTCTTCCCTCCCCCTCCCTCCTCCCTTCCCCTCCCAGGCTGCTCACAAAGCCTCCCAACTCTCAGTCACTGAGGGAGGGTCCGGCCCAGGGGCTGGGGGGCTCAGGCAGAGGACAGGAAGCTCATCCGGCAGGGGGCTTTTATTGCTGGCAATCAGAGGCTGGTGGCTGGCAGTGGCTAAAGGTGGAAAGCAAAGATGATTTAATTTATAGAAAGGACAAGGATGGCGCGCAGCAGATTTAATCATGGGAGAGTTTGAAAAAAAATAAGGACCAGGCTAATGTCGTAATTTACATTTCAGGATAATAAAGAGAGAAAGAATGGGGGTGGGGGGGAAGCCAAGGGGAACCCGGGGCCTGGGTTGGGGAGAAAGGGAGCAAGGAGGGGAGAAGGAGAGAAAGGGACAGAGGGAAACGGATAGATTTGCCTAGAACACCAATAAATTTCCAACCAAACCCAGAAAGCTGAACACAGCCCCTTAAAAGTGCTGGGAAAATGGACCATCGATTTTAGACTTGATCTGCATTCTGTATTTTAATAATGCTCTCTTCTCCCTCTCTGTCTTTCCTTCTCTCTCTCTCTCTCTCTCTCTCTCTCTCTCTCTCTCTCTCTCTCTCTCTCTCTCCCTCTCTTTTGCAAAATATAAAAGCTGATCTGATAAATATTAATTTGAACCATCATAATGTATTTGAAATTCCAGCTAAAATGTCACCACATGGAACATTAATGTAATATTTCAAGGCCCTGAGAGCAATACTCATATTGATTGCATTTATTTTACTCTGGGGAGGAGAGATAATTCTTCAATGTGGGACACATCTGGGAGCCAAAGACGCGAAAGGGGAAGGGGAGAAATGCAAAATTATATAGATAGAAAGATAGATATGTAAAAAAAATACACAACAAAAATCTAAGGAAATCTTGGCCACCCCCATCCCCAAACATGAGATTTGAATTTCTCAGTGTAGCACTTGCCAAGCCCTTCTAATTCAAGTAGGGAATGAAACCCCGTTCATCTCTCTGGAGGGGAAATAGGGCCTCCCTAGGAGGGAAAGCTCTCTGAGCTTCTGGAACAGCAGCCCCCAGCCCCTGGTGGGTACCAGTATGTGTGGGGGGAGGTGTCCATTTTGCTGGAGGCGATGGGCCAGCATTCTCTCTCTCTCTCTCTCTCTATTAAAATGTAGTGTCCAGGGAGACAGAAAAGAGAGGGGGAAAAGGAAAAGGGAAGAGAGAAAGAGACCAGAGGAAGAGAAAGAAGAAAAGAGAAAGAGGGAGAGAGGGGGAGAGAAAGGAAGAGAGAGAGAGAGAAGAGAGAGAGAGAGAGAGAGAGAGAGAGAGAGAGAGAGAGAGAGAGAGAGAGGAGAGAGAGAGAGAGAGAGGAGAGAGAGAGAGAGAGAGAGAGAGAGAGAGAGAGAGAGAGAGGAAGAGAGAGAGAGAGAGAGAGAGAGAGAGAGAAAGGGAAGAGGGGAAGGAGAGAGGGAGAGAGAGAAAGAAGAGGATGAGAGGAGAGAGTGGGGCGAGACAGAGAGAGAAGAGAGGAAAATGGGGATACAGAGATACAGATACAGAGAGAGAGAGAAGAGAGAAAGAGAAGGGAAAGGAGGAGAAAGAAGGAGAGAGAAGGTGAAGAATGGGGAGAAGAGGCAGAAGAGGGAAAAAAGATGTGAGGAGAAAAGGGAAAAGAGGAGAGAAGAAGAGAAAAAAGAAAGGGAAAGGAGAGAAGGGGAGGAGAGAAGGAGAAGAGAGGACAAAGGAAATGGAGGGAAGAGAAAAAAGGTAAGAAGAAAAGAGAAGCGGGAGGAGGGGAGAGGAGAGAGAGAAGGGGAAGATAAGGGAAGGAGAGAGAGGCTGGCTGTCTGCGAGCCCAGGTCCTCTCGATGTCATTAAGGATATTGATGTGTTCAGGCGTCAACGAGTCTTTGTACAAGTGAAACGTAATCCGAGGCTGGTGGTGACCCTGAGCCCAACACATCGGCCGGCCGCCCCTCGGGGCGCCCCCTCCCTCGGTCCCTTCCCCTACATACGCAGGGGAGGGAAAGTGAGGCATCTGGGAGCCTGCGTGTCTTGGATCTTCAAGGCCCTGAGAGGGCTTGCTTCTGGGTTTCCCTGACTGAGTTTGGGAGACCAAGGGTGCCCAGGGAGCTTTGGAGAGGGGAGGATGACGGGGGAGAAGGAACCAGAGCCCCCTCACTCTGGCAGCCCTCGGACACACACAGACACAGCAGCAGCACCAGGGGGAGGGACAGCCACCAGCTGAGAAGAGGGCAGCAAGTGAGGAGGGGGACCAGGGGACTGAGGTTTGGAAGAGGAGCTTCCCTCTGTGTGTGTGTGACCTTGCTGACAACAGCAGAACTCTCCCTGCGCTGCGTGAAGCTTCCCATGTTCCTAAGGTGCTTTGCACATTTCAAGGAATTTGTGGTTTTAAAAAAGTTCTGGTTACAGAAGCAGGGGACTCCCAGTGCGGACCTTTCCCTCCACCCATCCTGACCATCGAGTTATCTGTGCTTTCTAATCTCCTGTGCGTGTGGGACCTTGGTTCCCCTCATTCCTCATGTTCTGTGCGAGGAGAGGCTCAACTTCTTCCCAAGCTCAAATTCTCACCCCTGGACCCTCACAGCAACCCTCCGCAAGAGGCCGAATGTTACTACCCCATTTTACGGAGGCCCGGAGAGAAAATAACCGGCGAGCGCTCACACGGTGACTTGTTCCAGAAGGTTCCCGATTCTGGGCCAGGGCCTGTCCACTCCCTCAGGCCACAGGAAGGAGCTTCGCCTTTCCCTAGCACAGCATCGTTTTCCTCTTCTGGTTGGGTCCAGCCTGGAACCCCAAGGCCACTGGTGCTTTTTTGGCAAGGCCCGGGGCCCTGAATGAACTAAGCAATGATGGGGGGAGAGGAGCCAAGCGGGCTCCCCTGCAAGGTGGGCTGGGACTGGGAAGATGGAGGCCAGCTCTAGAGCAGGAGAGGCTTGGAAACACCAGGGTGAGACCTAAAGTGGAAACTGGGTTCGAATTCTGCCTCAAGTACTTACTAGCTGTGTGATCCTGGGGAGAAAAACATTGTTTCTGTCCGTGTGCCTCAGTTTCCTCTTCTGTAAAATGAAGGGTTAAATGTAACTTCTCAATCTATGAGTCTGTGACAGAGGCGTCGGGAAGTGGGACGTATCACAGTGATCCAGGGTCACACTCATTCTTCTGATGCTTATGGCCCGCAGGGCCTTAGCCCAGCTCTTGATCTTCCCTGGGCCTCGGTTTCCCCGCAGGTAAAAATGAAGGGTTGGTCTGGGTGGTTGCTCAGGCCCCTTTCAGGGCGCAGCAGTTCTGGAGGTGCGCCCCCCTTCCTGCCGTCCGACCCCTGGCCTGTGGGATCAGCACCGGGACACGAGGGGCACTCGGGCCCCGCTCCCCCTGCCCGCTCTCCAGCCCTGGCTCAGCGTCTGCCCCACAAATGGTTAACCACCCTCTGTGTTCACTTAAACTGTCACTCGGTGGAGCTGCCACAATATTGTGACTGCTCTTCGTACCCGCTTTGCTTGGCAGGCAGGCAGGCAGGCAGGCAGGCAGGCAGGGAGGCAGCCCCGCAGGCAGGCAGGGGAGGCGGGCGGCTGAGGGGGATGGAGGAGGGAGGAGGCTGGCGCAGCCGATGAATAATGCATGACCAAGGCGCCCCCTTCTGGCCGTCGCCGGTGCCTTCCCGAGATTCCACGGGCTCTGGTCCCCCTCTCCGGAAACGTCCCTGTCCCCACCGCCCCCCTCCTCCAGGGCAGGAGAGGGGCACACTAGCTGGGGCATCCTCCCAGCGTTTCCTTCCCCAGGAGGCAAGTCAAGGTTTGGGATGAGCGGAAGTAGAGACAGCGTCCCGGCCCTCTCTGCTCTGGGGGATGATAATTCTACCAAGAGCCCAGGAAGAGTCCTTCCCAACACGGAGGGGATGATGGAGGAGGGTGTTGTTGGGGTGGGACGAAGTGGGCAACAATTAGGGGCTCGAGCAGGGAAGAGAAGGAAGAGAAGGAACGGGGCCATTCTTGACCTCGGCCTTCACGAGAAGCAGCTGCGGGCCATCGTTGGGGACCATCTTCTTCCTTTTGTGATGTTATACACCAGAAACGGCCTCAGTGGGCAACTAGCCCACCGCCCTCCTTTTATGGATAAGGAAGCCAAAATGGGGTGAAGCCAGAGATTCTGAGGTGACATTTCAACTCAGGTCTTGCCAGGAAACAACAAGCAGATCTGGATCTTTCTGGTGTCAACCGGAAGAAATCATGCCCTCTTCTCAAAAGAACCCGGAAGAAAAAGGCCAGAGATTTGAAGTGGAAACCCAAAGAAGAAGGCCAAAATATGGGCATGCAATTATAGACTATTAGAGCTGGAAAGGGCTGGAAAGTCCAAATGTGGTCTCAGACACTTGTGGTCCTAGGCAAGCCCCTCACCCAAAATTAAATAAATAAAGCAAAATTGAAAAAAGAAGATTATTTTTTAAAAAGTTGTTTCCTTTAGAGTGCCGCTGCACTGTTTCTCACAATGTAAATGTACGTTTATATTGCTATTATTATTCTTGTTGTCAGGGTTATCCCATAGAAAAAGCATTAGATTTAGAACCAGAGGTCTGGGCTCAAACCCCACTTTTGCCACCTAATTTCAGCTGTGTGACCTTGGACCTTTTCTGGACCTCAGTTTCCCAATCTGTAAAATGAGGCGATTGGATCAGATAGCCCTTTCCAGACCCGAGTCTACAATGGTCGAGACCATTATCTTGCCCTCATGTAGGGCATGTACAATTCCCAGTGCTTGCCTCCCCCAGGTAGGATCCTTCGTCTCAGCAGAGCCTGCCTGGCTTAGATGACCGCTTTTACAGGAAGACCTTGTCTCTCTGCAGCTGACAGGTGCATCATCAGTTTCATTATTATCACCTTCATCATCCTCATCCTCATTATTCAAACAGTTAAAAGTACCCACTATGTGAAAAGCGTTATGTCAAGTGCTGGGAATATTAGAGGGGAAAATCACTGTCTCTCCTGATCTGTACCTTGAAATATTTTTTTTGTATCGTAGAATCATACATTTAGAGCCAGAGCCAAGTGGGATCTTAGAGGTCATTCAATCAAAATCCCTCCTTTTACAGATCAGGAAACTGAGGCTTAAAAAGATTAAGAGATTTGACCGGGCAGTTTTGAGTTGGTTTGAGGCAGAAATTGAACCCAGCTTGGCCTGGCTCTACATCCAGTGCCCCATCTACTAAGCCATTGTCTCTGCATGCTTTTATATTCTACTCTCCCCCTAGAATATAAGCTACTTGAGGGCAAGGCCCAGTGATTTCCCCCCTAATATTCCCAGCACTTGACATAATGCTTGGCACATAGTAGGTACTTTTAACTGTTTGAATGAGGATGAGGATGATGACGAAGGTGATAATGATGAAATTGATGATGCACCTGTCAGCTGTGGGACTGGGAGGGGAAGGACAGAAGAAAGCCTCTCCTGGGGGACAGAGAACTCCCTGACTCCCCCCCCCAGCCTTCTGAGTCAATTAGCTTCATTCCTACTCCCCATCCTCGCACACACATCCCCCCACTAGCTGCTGTGATCTCAGGGAAGCCTCATGAACTCCTGTCCTCTGGGTCTCGCTGCCTCCGTCTAACAAGCAGGTAATAAAGAGGCGGGCAGAGGTCTCGGGCTAAGCTTTCCAGCGGCTGCCTCAGCTCCCAATCATGCTGGCCTCTAGGGATGCAGGCTCTCAGCCGGGGCAGCCTCTCCTCATTGATAACAGCTTCTAATGACACGTCTCCCCTCCCCCAGCCTCATTTCCACTGTCCTCCTTCACTCCCCTTCTTAAGCCCTCCTTCCCCCTCCCAACGCCTTCTCAGGCTGGCCTGGCTAATGAATGACAGCCCTACAGGAGTTGGGGGAGGTGGGATGGGGAGAGCTGGGGGGGAAGGGAGGAGAGCCAGGAAGCCTAGGAAATATGTCAGGGTGGGAACCATATGGGCATGGGGAAGAAAATGAGTGGAGAGCACTTATGCTCCCTTAGGGATAAAGGCAGTCAAGGGTAATAGGGATGTTGGCTGGAGACCAAACCCTCTTCCTACCTTGACCAGTGGGGCTATTTGGGGGGTGACAGCTTTCAGTCCTTTTGCTAGACTCATTGGCCAGTCATCTCGATCTATATTTCGCCACTGGACCCAGGTAGCACTGGAGGGGAAAGTGAAGCTGGTGACCTTGCCCAGCCCTCCCTCCCTCAAATCCAATTCATTTTCATGTCCTGGCATCCCCTCCCTGATGTCATGGTCTTCTTGGAGAATGAAGGACAAACAAGGGCCTTGGCTGGATCATGGCCCCCAGGTACGGCTTTCCCTGAAGGAGAAGAGCATCATGGTTTAAGAACTGAAAGAGATCTTAGAGCCATTGAGCCCAACCCTCTAATTTTACAGATGAGGAAACTCTTAAATGACTTATCAGGGTGCCACAGTGGGGTGGAATCTCTAGTCCAGTCCAATATCCACAACACTGTGCCGTCTCTCAGAGGTCTTGGGCACGTTGCCCTGAGCCATATTGGACCACTGGACGTCCTGGCCTTAGATACCCTCTTATCTGTGATCACATTTTATTGAAGGGGGGTGGGAACTAATATCCATGGACAAGTGACAAGATTCAAATCCAGGTCTTCTGGTCCATAATTCAATGAGAAATTCAGGCTGCCACACTCTCTTATTTTCTGAAAGAGACCTAGTTTCCTGGGTTCTTCTCCAACAGAGATGCTCCGCCCTCCAAGGGATATCCCCCAAAAGCTAGGGACCCGAGCTATGAATCAGGTCTAGCCTCTCTACATGCCCTTGGGAAATGGTCTGGCCTAGTTACAAGAACTAGAAGGCTACCGTGTAGACCAGTGGTCCTCAAACTTTTTAAATAGGGGCCAGTTCCCTGTCCCTCAGACTGTGGGAGGGCCGGATTGTAGAAAAAACAAGAGCTCACACTCTGTCTCCGCCCCTCAGCCCATTTGCCATAACCCGGCGACGTCCTCAGCGGCCGCATCTGGCCTGTGGGCCATAGTTTGAGAACCCCTGGTGTAGACTCAGGTCAGGGTTAGGTAAGATGGAAGCAGGTCATAAGTTTAGATTTGGATGGGCCAGTGTAAGGTCATCCATCCTCTTTTTCTCTCTACTCACTTAAGTCACCCTGCATAAAGCTGCATGAGCAACTTTACTCCTTACTGACTTTTCCTTGGGTTTATGGGTCACTGCCTCCTGTTTGCCTCCCTCGGTCATTTTCCAGTTCTTCTGGTTTTCCTGTGCCCCCCCTAAGTGGCTCCCTATTCTGCCTGTCACCTGCCAGTGATCCTGATGTGTCTCCTTGTGCTTTCCGAGTTCTTCCTGTCTCTCCCTGCTCTTCCTGAGAGCAAACCCCAAACCTTTCCATTCATTCATATACGTAGCTCAGATTTTGGAAATGTAATTGAGTCTGCTTTAATTATTGTGTTTCCTTGTACTTCACACACTGAAGGAACCATTGGAAGAAACATGAGCTTCCTCTTGGGAAGTGAACCTTAGGGACTCTCTTGGAAAAAGCTGCCTTTCACCTAATTTTCTCAAAGCATTTTTCAAAAAGAAACAATCCTGTTGTCAGCTAAGGACTCGGTCTCGTCAGGGGAATTGATTTCACACAATATCCAAGGTAGATGGCATCTCAGAGACCATCCAACAGGCTTCAACCCGAACAATAGACTCCGACGTGACCCCATTTCTGACCGACGATCATCCGCCTCAGCTCAGAGAGCTCTAGAAAGGAAGAGGGTGTCCTCTTGTTCCTGAGAAAACTTATTCCACTTTGGAAAGGCTCAGGTAGTGCAAAAATATTTCCTGCTATCAAGTCAAGATCTTTTACCCATTTGTCCTTTCTCTGCCCCTGGGGTCAAACAGGACAAGTCCAATTCCTTTTCATCAGAATGTCCTTTCAAATATTTGAAGAAGGCTAGCAAGTCACGTCAGCAAGCATGGATTTGCTTGTTACGTTCCAGGCACTGTGCTAAGAGCTGGGAATACAAATGTGAACTAAAAGAATCAAGGAGCTTATATTCTAATAGGTGAAAATAACACATAAGAAGAAGGTAAAAAGAGGGAGAGGAGGGGGAGAAAAGGGACCTGCCAGGGTCAGGATGTTTCTGTGGCCTGGGAGACAGAAGCTGGAGAGTCAGGAGTGAAGCCTGGAGAGGAAAGCTAGCATGTAGCCTCTAAGCCTTCTTCTTCCCATAAACAAGCCCAGTCCTTTCAAGGAATCTTCCCATGTAAGAATCCAAGGCCTTTCACGGTCCTGGTCACCTAGATATGGCCTTTCTAAAATGAAGCACCCAGCAGGGATAGCACAGTACCTTAGGGAGACCTGAAAGCTAATCTAGTCTAGCTTCCTTCCTCATTGTATGGATGAGAGGAAATGACTTATCCAAGATCACATAGTGCATATATAGCAGTTCCAGGCTTTGATGTTCCCTCTCTGACAATTAAAGAGAAAAATAACCCTGAGAAAAGAGGGCATTCAGTTCTAGACAAGTGCCAAGTAAAATAACCCTGAGAAAAGCGGGCATTCAGTTCTAGACAAGTGCCAAGTAAAGCAAACATTTATGTCTTAAAATCCATAACTGCATTGGGAAGCAGAGTGGAGAGTGTGCTAAATAGTGGGCCAGCCATGACCAAGAGAAGCCCTGGGTTCAAATCCCACCTTTGATACTTGTTAGCTTGTGACCATGGAAAAGTACTTTCAGCCCAGTTTTCTCACTGGTAAGATGGGGATATTGTACCTACCACACAGGGTTGTTGTGAAGCTCCAGTGGGTAGAATTCTTTAACTTTAAAGCAATCTAGAAGCATCAGCTATTACTGAAGGTACATTATTTGAGGCACCCTTACATTGTGGCCCCTAGACTGTCCCTTGTTCAAAGGGGATCATCCTTAATAAAGATGGCATGGTCACTTTTGAACAGGTGTTGTTCTTTCATTTAACCTTCACCGGCTCTTAAAATCCCAACGGCTGTATCATTTGCCAAGCCCAGACTGATTTCCCCTAGTCACAGGATCTCTCTCTCTGTCTCTCTCTCTCTCTCTCTCTCTCTCTCTCTCTCTCTCTCTCTCTCTCTCTCTCTCTCTCTCTCTCCTACCCCAGAATGCTCCATATTTACTTAGAAAAATGGCATAGAATAAAAGATTTTGAGCAATCCTCTCATTTTACTGATAAGGAAACTGAGGCCCAGAAAGTTTAAGTGACTTATAGGATCATAGATTTGAGTTAGAAGGGAGGATTTTTGACTCTAACTCCAGCTAGGGAAACTGAGGCTGAGATATTAAGTGTTTGCCCACAGTCACACCTTATCTGACGGGGAATACCATTCGAGAGCTTCCTGACTCCAAGGGCAGGGGCTCTCTTTCTTTCTTATCTGTGAATATTTTGTATTCTTCCTGCAGTTCCTAGAAGTCAAGAACTATTTCAATTTTTCCTTTGTACCCCCAGTATCCTACATGCAATAGGTGATTAATAAATACTCAGTGGATTATGTTAGTCACTGACCCACTAGCCAAAGAGGATGCTGACAATGAAGATGAGAATGCTGAAGGCAGTTGGGCTCCTAGTTGGCAGTCACTTGAATTATCTTGTCTCTTTACTGGCTACTTTCCCTGGGTCAGAAGTGAAAACAAGTCTCAAAGCATGGCAGTGCCAAGTCTTGTCTGCCCATCACCATCCAGAAACTCAATCGGGCTGAGCCACATGGATGTGCCAGCTAGGTGAGAACCCACAAAGGTACCATGGGTATTGGCCCAAAGTCTGCCGTTGGGATTTCTGTCTCCTTGCTGGGAAGTCCGCAGCTAAGAGAGGAGAACTGAGCAAGCAGAGGGTGAACTGTCCTTCCATTTAATTCAGGAGCTATTCGTTAGGTACCTATTGAATGCAGACTGCTGAGGTTACAGTTGGAGGAAGGGTGATGGGAGCAGGGTGGGGAGGAAGAAGGTTCTAAGTTCAGATGAGACACATACTACATGCAGGGAGGGTGAAGTGTGCCAGGACTAAAGGATTGGGGGAAACTCTCTTTTCTGCTCTTAGGAACTGTCCATTTCTAAGCACCCAAGATAGACTAGCAAGGAAAGTCTTGGGCCCGTGTTTAGAATGTCAGCCCGCTCTCTCCCCAATAAGGATATAAGTATCTTGGCTCTTGGATTCCCAGCATTTGGTCCAATGGTTGGTACATAGTAGGTGCTTAATAAATGTTTATTATAATAAATGGAATCAATTGAGTAACTGAGATCATGAGATTTACAACTGGGGGGAATGTGGAGATAATCTAGTCTCTTCTTTCTTTTACTGATAAGAAAACCTAAGAATTGGAGAAAGGACTTGTCCAAGATCTTCAAAGGAAAGACTTGCAACTCTGCCTTTGGACCGCCCTTATTTTGTCCCTGTCAATAATGGGACAGTTCAGTCCGTGTACAACTAGATAAGCACCCACATTGTTCATTGTTGACCAAAGTCTTTGGGAAATCTTGGGCCCACCACCATTAAAGCTCCCACGAATCTCTGCATTTCTCACTGGATTTTCCTTCTCAGCTTCTCCCCATCACTGCATTCTCCATGGTCTCTAATAGAACCTTGCAGAAATCCACAGGCCCAGGCTCCAAAAACAACTTAAAAGTTTTTCTCCTTTACTCTTATTTCTCCTTCCTCTTCCCTCTTCCCCTTAATTATTCTGAAAGGAGGAGACTAATGGCTACAGGGTAGAATTGGGTGCTTTCGGAGGAGGATCCATTATTATTATTGGTCCATTAATAACACTAGCCTGTGCCCCAATCCCTTAGCATTCTCCATTCTGCCATCCCCCTCCATCTTTGATTAAGAAATCATGCTCTCTTGGTTCTGGGAAATGGCTATAATGTGGCTCTTGTGTGGGCAGGAGAAGAAACTTGGTAGCATCAGGCTATGCTTTTATACCTCTCCTCCAACCCCAGCTCCCTCCCACATACCCCAGATTAGGGCTCTGGGAGTTTCCGAACAAAGTCACTTCTCCGAGCACAATCTCATCGAGGTTCAAAGAAGCATCGAATTCCACTGCTGTAAATGTGGTTAACCCGGACAAATCTGTCCATTTATCCACGTCTCAATTCCCCACCAAACTGTGTGGCTTCTGAGTGTCCTTCCAGCTCTAGAGTCTGTGATCCTTCTTTATGACCTGTGGGGAGAACCGTCTTTTACCTTCCATCACTTACCTTTTAGGTACAACCAGAGCCCAACTCATTAGGAGCATCAAGGGACTCTCAGGGACCCTTGGCAAAGGCAAGAGCAGAGCAGACAAAATTGGAGTAGGGGGCTTCTGGGAATCCTTCCAGTTTTAATTCTAGGATGCTAGGTACCTGATATCATGGGATACCTGGACAAGGGCTTCCCTTTCACCAAGATCCAGAACCCCTGAAGCTTCTACAGCTCCGATCCCTGGTAATTGTTCCGACTCGCCCTTGCCTAGGAGACTAGCTCACTGCAGCATCCTCCAGCCCAGCTGGGGCTGGCTACGCTCGCTAGCACGTCACAGTCAGATATTTTATGAACCTGGTACCTCAGCAAGATTCTTCTATTAATTTATTAATATTGTTAATTAAATATCGTATTTGCAAATGTAAACGTCCTAATGGTCTCGCTTCCATTTCTGAAGTTTCCAGAAAGAACCTTCTCCTTACGTTAGTCAATCGAAACAAATTAAATCTAATCAGAGAATGGGCTTGGGCACGTTCTCCTAAGTACACCAGCGTTTTAGAAGCAGGTGCTTGGCTCCTGGGGAAGAACCAAGAGGGCATGATTTCTTAATCAAGGATGGGGGGAGCTGGGCATGGTAAAATGGTGAATGCTAAGGAACTGGGGCATGAGGCTGCTGTTCTTAATGGACCAGCCTCCCCCTCCTCCTAAAGCTCCCAATGCCACCCTGTAGACATTAGTCTCCTCCTTCCAGAGTAATTATTTACTGGCCTGGGCCTGTGGTTTTCTGCAAGGCTCTATTAGGGAGCATGGGGAGTGCAGTGGTGGGGAAAAGCTGAGAAAGAAACTCCAGTGAGAGACCCAGAGACCCACGGAAGCTTTAATGGTGGTGGGCACCTGTCCCTTTATTTTATAGACGAGGAAACCAAGACTTAAAATGAAACCTTTTCTGACACTTTCAGAACTAAAGCAGTTCCAGTCCAGGTGGAGAAGAGGGAAAGGGGTAAGAGGTCTCTACAAGGCTGGATCAAGTGATTCAAGTGCCAAACCAACTCAGTGTTTTTCTCCTTTACTCTAATTTCTCCTCCCTCTTCCCCTCAAAGGTAGACAACCCCACAGGTGTTCTGCCAGGCTGTTTGATGTGTCAAAGCCCACTTAGAGAGAAAGGGAGGAGGTTGTTTCTTAGACCAGAAGCATATAAATGAGGTGTGGTTCTCAGCCATTACATTCTCAGGCAGAGAGGGAGATTCACAAAATAGCCGAAATTAAGTGGCTCCTGGTGCACAGAAGGCCGAAGCTCAGAGGGAATTTAGAACACTGAATGTCAGAGCTGGGAGGACCCTTAGAACCCAGGAGGTCAGGGCTGGGAGGGCCCTTAGAACCCAGGAGGTCAGAGCCGGGAGGGCCCTTAGAACCCAGGAGGTCAGAGCTGGGAGAGCCCTTAGAACACAGGAGGTCAGAGCTGGGAGGGCCCTTAGAACCCAGGAGGTCAGAGGTGGGAGGGCCCTTAGAACCCAGGAGGTCAGAGCTGGGAGGGCCCTTAGAACCCAGGAGGTCAGAGCTGGGAGGGCCCTTAGAACCCAGGAGGTCAGAGCTGGGAGGGCCCTTAGAACCCAGGAGGTCAGAGGTGGGAGGGCCCTTAGAACCCAGGAGGTCAGAGCTGGGAGGGCCCTTAGAACCCAGGAGGTCAGAGCTGGGAGGGCCCTTAGAACCCAGGAGGTCAGAGCTGGGAGGGCCCTTAGAACCTGGGATGTCAGTGCTGAGAGGGCCCTTAGAACCCAGGGTGTCAGAGCTGGGAGGAATCTTAGAACACAGAATAGGGGGAAAGCTATTGTATAGGTCCCTCAGGAGCAGAAAAGCTAGTTGCCTTCTTCATCCACAGCCAGAATGTGGCAAACCTGACACAGCCCCGAGTGTTCAGGACAAACTAAGGCTGCGGTTTAAGGATGTTCGGAAGGGGGAGGGTTTGGCCCTCAGCTATCAGTCAGGGTCAGAGAGAATAAAAAGAAAGATGCTTATAGAAATTTGTCCCCCATAGCTTTATGATGTCTTTAGCCTGATTATTATTTGCCTTAATTACCCAGGCCATTTTATTTTGCACTAGGTTGTGTCTCTGGGGAATTAAGGGGGGAGGAAGCTTTCCTGTTGCCCATGGCAGGGTAAGGTTAGGGAATACAGACACTGGCTTGGTGGAATACGGAGAGCCAGCTCCCCAAGAGTCCTAGGTATGAGACCATTAGAAGTTCAAGAAAATGGCCTGACTTTTAGAGAAGAGTTGGAAAGCTCCAGAACATGCATTTCCCTTCTCCAAAGTTGTTCCAGACATCTTAGAACCATGATTGTTCTGTCCTTATGCCAGGTCACATAACCCTCCAAGACCACAGAACCTCGGAGGCCTTGGGAGCATCGTGTCCAGACCAGAATCCCCTCTGTGTCAGCCCCTGTCCACAGCTTGTGATTCTCTGGCCACCAGAAATGAGTTCATTCCTCCTCAAAGTGCCTGTCTCATTTGGACATTTCTGTTCCATTAATTGACAAGAAGTGGGCTCGTATAACAAGTGGAACCCTCCCCCTGTCACGTCGGAGCGCGAGGTCCTGGGTTAAAATCCCAGCTCTGCTGTTTACCGTGTGTGTGTGATCTGGGCTACATTACTTAATCCCCAGTAGCTGTTATGAGCCTTTTATTCTTTTTTCAATACTTCAATGGCATCATTTCCCTCGTCTTCTTCAAACTTCACGGAAAAACACTGAGACCGTTTGTGAAATGTTCTGTCTTCTCTGCTCTTCCTCATCTCCTATCACTCCAATATCTTCCTCTTTTAACTCTTGCTCCCTCCCTGGCTCTTCCCCTCACCAAAACCAAGCCCCCTAGGCCCCTCCTGGATCCTATTCCCTCTGTCTTTTCCCCCCTCAGCTAAATTACATTTAAATATACTTCTCAATGTTCATTTTTGTAAGATTTTGAGTTTCAAATTTCTTCTCTCTCCCCCTCCTCAAGACAGCCAGCAAGCTGATAAGTTATACATGCACAATGATTTTTAAATATTTCCATAATAATCATGTTATATACAAATCCCTCCTGTCTTCTGCAGCAGAAGCCCCCATTATCATCCCTAAATTCTTCAAAATATTCTGTCCCTGTCGATTGGCTCCATCTTTGCTGCTTACAAAGGTTTCCCCATCCTTAAAAAACTCTCACCCCTCTCTGTCGTCCATTATCTCTTCATCCCTTCATGGATAAACTCCTTGAGAAAGCCGTATACATTAGGTGTCTCTGCTTCCTCTCCATCCTTACCTGTGCCACGCCCACTTACGGGGAGTGCACCCCAAGGCTCGATCCCGGCCTCTCTTCTCTTCCTCTATACTGTCTCCTTGGGTGACCTCAGTTTCCCCATGAGGGGGTTAGACTATGTGGCTCCTGAGTTTCCTTCGAGTTCTAGAGTCTGTGATTCTTCTTTGTGGGATTTGGGGACAACCATCCCCCATCTTCCATCACCTCCCTTTCAGGTACAACCAGAGCCTGGATCATTAGGGACACTGGGAGACTCTTAGGGACCCTTGGCAAAGGCAAGAGCCGGTCAGAGAGGGCCCACTCTGCTGTGCTATCCTTGCCACTGGTGCTGTGTGTGTATCTGAGTGTATATTTGTGTGTGTGTTGGGTGGGGGAGGAGGGAGCAGAGCTGTGGGCAGTGGTCGGAGAGTCCTCCAGGAGCCCAGTCTTTGAGGCCCAGAGCCTCTGCTCCCCACTGGCTTCTTTGGGGGGAGATGTGGGAATTTCAATGTTTCTGAATTTCCATTAAGCAAAGTCTTAAAAATACATTATATTGTTTTTTATTATTAATGGTAATGACACAGTGCCGGGGCTCATTAGCTCTCTTTTGTTCTAAGCAGGGTAATATGCTGATGCTGAGTAAACGCTGGGGGCCCACCGTGGTGCTGTGTACTCTGGGAGCAGGATCTATATTAAGACTGTGCACATCTGTGAGAGGAGAGGGGGGGGGCGCCCACCAGGCCTGGGCCTGGCCCTCCCAGGGTCACGAGCCTGAGAAAAAATGCCTGTCTGAAGCTCTCGGCAAGCCTGCATCCCCCCAGTGGGGGGCCTGGGGCACGGTGATGGGGGCCAAGGGGGGTCAGAAGGCATAATTCTACACCTCCATCAGTCAGGGGCCTCACGCACAGAACACTGCGGATAGGAAGGCCGGTGTAACTCAGCCCTTTTTCAGGAGTCAATCACCCTCCTCTAACAACTTCTCTCTCCTAAGTTGATCTGAAAAGCACAGAATTTGGGAGGAGACTTAGAACATCAGATGTCAAAAGCAGAAGAGAACTATCCGATCTGGAACGTCAGAACTGGTCTTCCCAACTCAGTCAGCCTAGAACACGGAGAATAGAGATGGAGGGACCTAGAACAGAGAGTATCAGAGCTCGGAGAATCAGCCCTGGGGAGAACCTTAGAAATCCCCAAGACCCCGAGAGATGAGTTAACCTTGTCTGAGGTCGCAGGTTATTGGACAAGGGATGGAGAAGCAGCAGGTGCAGCCCATTTCTTATTCGCTTACTAGCCCTTCTCCCAAAGTATTTAATCTCTCACCCTTTCACACCTCCCTCTGTGGGCAAGTCCCTCCTTGATCCCTGGGTCTCTATAAAAGGAGGGAGTCAGATTGGGTGATTTCTAAGATCTTTATAATTCTATGAGTCAACTCAGAGTTGAAACTAGCTTGGGGCCAATAGGACTGTGCTCCAGGGTGATTCTGGGGTGGGGGAACCCAGTTTCTCTGCAGAGAGGCAGAGTTCAATCATCATCTTTGCACCTAATTTCTAACAGTCGGGGTTCCTTTGCCCAAGGATCTCATTGCTTTATTGTCTCTATCCAAGCTTCCCCCCAACTCTTAGAGGTAAAGAACTGACTGCCCTCCCTCCTAGCTTTGTGGCACCCAAGGGGACGTCCCCTAATTGTATTTTTGACTGTCCTGCTACTACTGCCCCCCTAGCATACACATACTCCCTGCCACTACTTTTTCCCAAGGGAAATAATCTTTGTTTTGCCTTTGGAGCCAATGCTCGGGCTTCCAGATTTGGGAGGACAGTTTCTGAGTTGGCTCTGCCCCCACCTTGCTCTGGGGCTTAGACTGGGACAGCCACTTTGCCCTTCCCTTTACCCTCTTCCTCCTTGCTTGGGTCCAGCTGTTTAGGCCCAGAGGAACATAAACCCCGGAGTCATCCCACCCCATAGGAGCGGGCTTTCTGCAGGCAGGAGTTCCTGCCAGCCTCCTCCCGGCTATGATGTAGAGGGAGCCCGGCCTTGAGTCTCCCCCTTGGCCCCAGATGTGGTTAGACATCAGACTGAGAAAAGAGCCCCGTTCACCCTCTCCGCGGGAATAATCGGAGAAGACACCACCTTAATTCCACCTCCATCAGACCTCCGCAGGAAGACAGCGACCCTTTCACCTCATCAATATTCAAAAGCTTAACAAAAAAAGCTATAACTGGGGAAGTCAGAAATAATGGAATGCGGTATTGATTATTTTATGGTCCGATTAGGGGTAATTACATCTCTCAAATTTTATTTTAATGTTACTTTCTACTACTTTTAGCCTTTTAAAATTATCCCAAACATCTCCATTTAATGGACAGAACATGCCTCCAATTTCAATGTGAAATACTTTTTTTTTCTGCGAAAGTGTGACCTCGATATATTTGAAAACATAAATTACACAATGTATAAACCATAAAAAATGAATGATGAATTTAATTCTGGTGAAGCGTGAGGGATTGAGAACACAGGCAGACGGGGATACTGTTTATCCTCTGCGGGAGGGACAATCAGAGGTGGGAGGGAGACTGTGACCTTCAGGGAGAGTGGAAGAGCTGGGCCTATGACTCTCACCAATGCGGCCCCAAAGGGCTCCGGGTTCTCCTTCTCTCACCCCAACTGATAATAATAATAACTTACATTCGTAGTGTGCCCTGAAGTTACAGAGCGGGCTCACCAACATGGTTATTTCCCGAACCTCTAAACAATCCTGGGGGCCAGTAATTCCCCTTTTACAGATGAGGAAATGGGAGCTCAGAAAGGTGGAGGGACTTTAGGAGCGTCCGATTTGGTTTTGGAGTGGATCTTGGAAATCTTGTACAATTCTCCATTTTACAAATGATGAAACTGAAACCCAGAGAAATTAAGTAATTTGTCCATCATCGTGCAATTCATTAGTAGCAGAACCAGCAGATCTTGAATTCCAAAGCCTTCCCTTTCCACAACTCTGTCTCTCATTGTTCAAAGATGTCTGGGTGGTAAAGAGAGGAGCCAGTACATAAAATCAAACCTTCTGGCTTTAAGTCCCATGTTTTTTCATTCATTCCCTCATCCATGTATCCATCCACTTATTCAACTGCTTTGTTCCGTGTCTCATCAGGAATCAGCTACTTTGGGAAGCAGTGAATTCCCTCTCCCCAACAATAAGTCTTCAAAATGACCGTATGATAGGAGGTGCAGGAGAGGGAACCTTGGCCGGTTTGGGCTCAATGCCTTCTATTGTGTCCAAATCGTTATACTTTATTTCTCTAAAGGAAAAGTAATTGACATCGACTTAGTATTTTAAACATTTATACACATTATCTTTTTTTTTTTTTTGAATCTCACAACAACCTCATGAGCTAGAAGTGACAGGAATTATTATTTTCTACATGTTATGGATGAGGAAACTGAGATTTGGGTCACATCAGAAATGTGAGATTTCTGACTCCATGACATCTTCTTATTCCAGGTTTCCAGCTCTGGGTCCTCACCCCAAAGCAGAGAAAAAACACTTTCCCCTGACCCACTGGGAATATGGGCCTGGGAAGTTTCCCCACAAAGGCACTAACTAGTGTGTATTGAGAGAGCTTCATCCGGAGGGCTGAGGACCCAAGGAGCTCAAGGAGGACCCGACTGGATTATACCCGTCCAAACTGCTGCACCACCCTCTTCCCGGGCCCAGCTTCTCCAGAAAGTCGAACTTCTCTAGCCCTCTTCTGATTACTCCCATTCCCAGTCTCAGAATCTACGCCATGAAATGTAGTCTGGATGTATAAACCATTTTCTATTTGTTTTCTGTTTGGCTTGTCTGTGTTAGTGTCTCCCTAACAAAATATCCCAAATATATGGACTGTTCTTATGTATCTGTGTGCCCTGCAGCTCCTGGCATTAGGCTAAGAATTAACAGCGACTGGTATGAATGCTTTGTGCTTTTCAAAACACTTCTGCGCCCAAAGTATAATCTTTACCATACCCCTATGGTGGGGGGATAGTGGGTAGTTTTAGTTCCTTTTACAGATCAGAAAACTGAGGCCCGGAGAGATGAAGAAAATCACTCAAGGTCACACAGGGACTGACCCAGAGCTCACTTTGCAGAATCTCAGTGCACTCTTTTGACACCTGGAGCAGCATTCTTTCTTCCTAAGAAGAAAGCACATTTTGGGTTGAGAAGGTGAGGGAGGTTTTCTTCTCCCTCTATATTATTATGCTCAGTGTTCTCATCAGCTCATGGATTTAATTACCATCTCTACGCTGATGATTCTCAAATTTACCTTTCCTGCCCCAAACTCTCAGCTGACCTTCCATTTCCAACTCTTTCAGACTCTCAAATTGGGTATCCAATAGACGTCTTAAAGTCAATATGCCCAAAATGGAATTCATTATCTTTTCCTCTAAACCCTTCCCCGCTCCTATTTTTCTTATTACAATAAAGGACAACACCATCCTCCTCCTCCTCCCTCAGGATCCCAACCAAGGAGTCATCCTGGACTTCTCACTCTCTCTACTCCTCCTATCCAAGCTGTTGCCAAGATTTGTTAGTTTCACCTCTGCAGCCTCTCTTGTCTATTTCACTTCTGCAGCCTCCCTTGTCTATTTCACTTCTGCAGCCTCCCTTGTCTATTTCACCTCTGCAGCCTCTGTCTGTTTCACCTCTGCAGTCTTAACTAGTCTGTTTCACCTCTGCAGCCTCCCTTGTCTATTTCACCTCTGCAGCCTCCCTTGTCTATTTCACCTCTGCAGCCTCCCTTGTCTATTTCACCTCTTCAGCCTCTCTTATCTGTTTCACCTCTGCAGTCTTAAATAGTCTGTTTCACCTCTGAAGCCTCCCTTGTCTATTTCACCTCTGCAGCCTCTCATCTGTTTCACCTCTGCAGTCTTAACTAGTCTGTTTCACCTCTGCAGTCTTAACTAGTCTGTTTCACCTCCATTGCATGTCTTTCTATTTCACTTCCAAAGTCTCTCTTGTCTGTCTCCACCCTCAGCATCTCACACTTGTACTATTGTAGTAGCCTGCTGGTTAGTCTATCTGCCCCAAGTCTCTCTCCACTCCAATCCATCTTCCATTCAGTCCCAGGCTAATTTTCCTGAAGTACAACTCTGATCATGTCATTACTGCCCCCCACCTTACACACAGAAAATTCTGGTGGTTTCCTCTCACTTTCAATATCAAATACAAAATCTCTGACATTCAAAGCTCTTTATAACCTCCCTCCCTCTTACCTTTCCAATCTTTTTCTTACACCTTATTCCCTGCCACATCCTTTTTGACTCAGTGACACGGCTCCTGCTCTTTCAAGAACAAGATTGTCCCTTTTTCAACTCTGGGCATTCTCTCTGAAGTCCCCGTTACTGGGATGCTCTTCTTTCTCTTGTGCTCCTACTACTGATATCCCTTAGTTCCTTTAAACCAAAACCAAAAGTTGCCTTCCCTCTCTTAATTATTTCCTATTTATCCTGTATATAGCTTATTTGTACAGATTTGTTTGCATGTTGTCTCCTCCATTTGCTCGTTGAGTGAAAAAAAACCTTTTTTTGCTTCTTTTTGCTTCCTCAGAACTTATCACAGTACCTGGCACATAATAAGCGCTTAATAAATTCCTATGGATTGGAAGATGCAACAAGAATAATGAGGAGAGTGGAAACCATGCTCTAAAAGGATTTGTTGAAAACTGGGAATTTTTAATCTGGGGAAGAGCAACCTGAAGGTTTAAAAACATTTAGACATACTATTTTATCTGAATTTCACAATAATCCTGTGACTGAGGTACTGCAGATGTTATTATCCCCATTTTACAGATGGAAAAACTGAGGCAAACAGAGGTGAGTTTGATTTGCTCATGGTCATACAAGAAATTAAATGTGGGAGCCTTTGAGGAGGTTCTCATATAGAAAAGTGATCAACCTTGTTCTGGTTGGTCCCAATGAAGTTATGGGCAAATGTGTCAAAGAAGCATATTTCCATTCAGGATAGGAATCTGAAAAAAGAAATTTGGGGGGCTGATTTCAAGTATTTTAAAGACTGTCATGTAGATGAAGGACTTGATTTATTCTGTGTTCCCAGAGTGAATAACAGGAGAAAAAAAGATAGAAGTTGCAGAGTCAAATTTAGGGTTGACTTTAGGGGGAAAAAGACTTTCAAATATCTGAGCCATCTCAAAGTGGAATGGGTTGTCTAAGCAGACAAGTTAACAAACCTTTATTGAATATTTATTATGTGGAAGGCACTGTTCTAAGCAATGAAGATACAATAAGAAGAAAAATAAAAATAACCTATGGCCTCTCGGACCTTGTATTTTAATGGGAGCTGGCAACATAAAAGGGGAGTGTTGGTTCTTGCATGGGGGAATGATGGTAAAGAAAGAAGTCTGGAGAGTGAGGTGCAGGATTGAAGGAGTGGACGTGGCTGGTGTGGGGCTTTGTCCTTAAGATAGAGGTCGGGACAGTTAAGTCGTGTAGAGGACAGATCACCAGCCCTGGGGTCAGAAGAAGCTGAGTTCAAATCCTGCCTAAAACACTTACTAGTTGTATGACTCTGGACAAGTCACTTAACATTGATTGCTTCCCCTCTCCCTCCAAAAATGGAGGTCACAAGAGGTTGTGGGGATGGAGGGCTCTTCTGGAATGAGAAAGATGCTGGAAATTGTGAGAAAGGTCACTTCTAAGAGGAGAAGGCTGCTACAGATTGATTGAGAAAGAAATCCAAAAAGGAATGAAGGATTGGTTGAAGAGGTGAGAAGTTCCCCATTCCTGGAGGTTTTCAAGCAAAGATTGGACCTTGAGTTAGTAAAGTTGCATATATTGAACAGGGGATGTTGCTGAGTTCTGGAATGAACAAGATGGTCTCTCAGATCTCTTCCAACTGTGAGGTTCTGGGATTCTATGAAATGTTCAAGGCAAATGCAAATATACCAGAAAAAATGTATGAGTGTGAGTACACAGGGTGTCATCAGGAAAAGTTTAGGATCGTAGATTGAGAAGTGGAAGAGACTTTCAAGGTCCGAACGTCTCATTTTAAAAATGAAAGAATTGAGGGTCAGAGAGTATGAATAACTTACCAAAGATTACACATATAAGTAGCAGAGTGGAGATTTGAACTCAGGTCCTCTGTCCTTCTCTGAGGAAGTGGGATTTAAAGCCATATCTTGTGCTGAATCATAGTCAGACTATCAGGCAACAAGCAATTGTTATTATATGCTAAGGATATAAATTAAGGCAAAAATAGCCCCTGCCTTTAAGGAGTATATATTCTAATAGAGAATGAGGGAAGGATGAGGAGAGAACTAGTGAATAACTATGTACATAAAAGACACATTTAGGATAAATGGGAGGAAATCTTGGGGAAGAAGGCACTAGCGACTGAAAGCATCCGGGATATGAGTTGAGTGCTGAAGGAAACCAGGTAAACTGAGGCAGAGATGAGGAAGGAGCACATTCAAGGAATGAAGAACAGCTTCAAAAGCAGAGAAATGGGAGATGGTTATTTGAAGAAAAGTAAATAAGTTAATGAGAGCTAGATCACAGAAAGTAGAGAGATAGTAGTGTATAAGTGTGGCAAGCTTCGAATGCCAGGAAGAGGACTTTCTATTTATCTTGGAGTCCTTTGGGAAGGCACTGGGACTTACTGAGCAGGGGTGGAGATGATGTATATTATGCCTAAACTTTAGAGAAATCACTGTGGCAGCTGAGTGGAGGATGAATTAGAGTGGGGAAAAAGAATCAGCTCCATTAACCAATATTTGTGGGTCATCTACCAAGTGCTCTTTCCCAGGGAGGATGGAATCAAAGCAAACATTTCTATTCCCTGAACTGAATGTGGGTTCAGGTAAAAAATGGGGAAAGCTCCTCAGAGAGGATCCCAACCTGTGCCTTGCTGGATGAGAGTGAAAGAGACAGAGTAGAGGAGAGGAGAGAGACAGACATTTCAGGTTAGAAAAACAACTCTAAAGTTAAAATAAATAAAATGTTGGGTTCACAGAGTTAAAGTTGGAAGGGTCCTTAAATGCCATAAAGTCCAAATTCATCATTTTACAGATGAGGAGACTGAGGAATAGATAGACTAGTGATTGCTCAGTCATGCAGCTAGGTGGCACTACAGTGGATAGAGTGCTAAGTATGAAGGATGCAAGTCTCATCTTCCTGAGTTCAAATCCAGCCTCAGACGCTTCTAGCTATGTGACCCTGGGCTAGTCATTTCATCCAGTTTGCCTCCGTTTCCTCATCTGTAAAATAAGCTGGAGAAGAAAATGGCAAACCAGTAACTCTGTGAAGAAAACCTCAAATGGGGTCTCAAAGAGTCAGACACACTGGAAAATGACTGAACAACAACAACACATAGCTAGTTAAATACTTCAGGCAGGATATGAATGCAGATCCTCCTGACTCCAAGTCTAGTGACTTATCTATTACACCACACTGCCAATATGTGTGAAGGAGGGTTAGGAGAGAACAGTTTGAGGAACATAGATTTAAAGCTAGAAGAGACATCGTTTATTCTAACCCCTTTATTTTTTTAGAGGAAGGTTTAATTAAGGTAAATGGATGAGCCAGGATTTGAACCCCAGACCTGTGGTTCTCTTCCTCTTCATTTTGGAACCAAGCACATAGCTGCTTTCTAGAACTGGAAGTCAGGAAACTCAGGACCCGGCCATGACCTGGGACAAGTCACATAGCCTGTCTCAGTATCCCCAAGTGGAAAAGGAAGGTTTGGGTATAATTCTCTCTTCTAAGGTTCCTCCTAGTTCTAAACCTTCTTGTGAGGGGGACAAGCATTAATTAGGCACTTATTATGTGACAGGCTTTGTGCTAAGAACATAAATGCAAGCAAAAAGAAAGAGAGTCCCTGCCCTCAAAGAGCTTACATTCTAATGAGGAAAAACAACACCCAAAAGGGAGCTGAAAAGTCGTGGGGATGGGGCTTAAAAGGGGACCTGGTGTTGAAGTTAGAAGTCCAGCTGGGAGAGGAATGAAGATCGTTAGCTTGGGCCCTTCTCCAAGTGGAGGCTGAAAGAAGAATTTGCCCATGGGAGAAGGGAGCTGGCTTTCCAATGTCCCGCTGACATTCTAGAAAGCCGACCTCCTAACCAAGGACAGCTGACCCATACTGACTGTGTGACTGGCCAAGTCATTTACCCTCTTCTTATTCTAGACCAGTGATCCTCAAACTTTTTAAACAGGGGGCCAGTTCACTGTCCCTCAGAATGTGGGAGGCCGGACTATATAAAAACAAAAGCTCACGCTCTGTCTCCACCCCTCAGCCATTTGCCATAACCGGGGGCTGAGGGCCGTAGTTTGAGAACTCCTGTTCTAGACCATCGACATCAACCATGGAAGACTTCATGTATCCCACAATACACCTGAGTGTCACCCCAACCAGATGAACTTGTAATTGGGAAATATTTAATAAAAATAAATAAAAACTACAATGAAACTTAGATAATATTAATATGTTGTTTGCTGAGTCAATATATGTGGCCTGCAAGGATCCTTATATTCGGTTCCACGGCCCCTATTTCTATCAAAGTTTGATTTTATTGGTCTAGAAAACTCGGGATGGGCTGGGAGTTGTAGAGAAGGTACCAGCATTGTTAAAGGCAGCTTCCCTTTGCCCATTAAGTGACCTTGAAGGTCGAGCTCCCAGCGCTGCCGTTTTGGGCCCAATGATCTTTGCCAAACTGGACATGGTAAACCCTTTGGAGGAAGGTATTCCCGTGTTTTTGAGAAGAAACTAGAAACGTCAGAGGGCTTGAGTCCTCGATGGAACTGGGATTGGATTGGGCCGAGGAGGTAGCACTTGCCTCCTTCCTCTTCCATATCCTAAAGATAGAAAGGTAGACAAACCCACCCTCGGAGAGCCATATTCCTCCCAATCACCCTGCCTGGTATTTTTCTTCACGACCTCCACAGAGGAAATTTAAGTGCCGGAGCGGTGCTCTCGACTCTGCTAATGTATCCAAATGGAAAAAAAAAGTGGAGGTGGAGAGGGAGGGAGAGGAGGGGGAGAGCGAACAATCGCGGTATCAGGTACCAGGGGAGGGCTGTTCTCCCGCTTGGTGCCGCTCTCCCAGATGCTTCGGGGCGTTCATTAGCTGTGAGGGATCTTCCTACCTCAGAATGTCAGAAAAGTCCATTTGACGGCCGGGTCTGTGCAGCGGGTTCTCTGGCGATCACTGAACTTGCCTGATGAGTATTGATTAGGAGGGTCAGGGAGGGGCCCCTGAAGCCTGCCCTGAACCCACATACCATTAGGCAGGAGCAGCCCCAGGAGTGGCGCCTCTGATGGAAGGAAACCGGTGGACGTAGGCGGGGAGTGGGGAAGAGGAGGCCGCAGCATCCTTGGGAAGGACCAGAGAGCCCAGCTCCACCCTGCTGCTGGGAGTGGGGCCACCGGCCAGGTTCGGGCCCACGGGCTGAGGGGCTGTTAGCTCCCCAGCTTCCCCCTGCGGGGGGGCTCCGCACCCCCACTACTCCAAATCCCCCCCATGTCTGGACCTGCACCGCCTCCAAACAGGCCGCCTCCAACCCACCATGATCGTGCCCTTTCCTGAAGTTGCCAGCTAGACCAGCGCTTCTGAAACTTTTCCCACTCAGGACTCCTTGTCACTCGAGAGATTTTTATGTGACCCCAAGTATATAAAATAGGTATACAAATCAAACATTTACTGATAAAAAATCATAATTTCATGACCCTCACTTTCTACTCATGACTCCTTTTCACTCAAGAAATTTTTATGTGACCCCAAGTATATAAAATGGGCATACAAATCAGTTACTGATAATAAATCACTATTTTGTGACCCTCACTTTTTCCACTCAGGACTCCTTTTCACTTGAGAAATTTTTGCGTGACCCCAAGTATATAAAATAGGTATACAAATCAAACATTTACTGATAAAAAATCATAAATTCACGACCGTCACATTCAGTTATGAGATCCCATATAAAGTCAGGACCCTCAGTTTACAAAACTGGAATCTTCTTTATCATTATTATCATTTTATTCTCATCTTTTTCAATGGAACTCATTGTTATTATGTTATTCTTTTTCAATGGAGCTCAGATAGAAATGACCCAGAAATATGTTGCTATCTTGTTCATATTATTATTTGTTTTATATTTCATGTCCTGTAGACTCTGGCACAGGGGTGGGGGGTGTAATTGCTATTGTAGTATATAGGAGGCAGCTTGGTAAATCATCTAAAGATCTGGTCTTAGAGGCAGAGGGAAGATTCAGTTCTTGTCTCTGAGACATCCTGCCTGTGACCCTGGGTAATCACTTAGCTTTGCAGTATTCCAGACTACTGTCTGGGCCTGTTGCTGCAATCTCTACTAGGAGGAGTTTTCTCCTCCAGAAGTTCCCTGCAGCTATGAACTCACAGGCCCAGGTCCAATCTTTTACTGGTCCTCCTTCCTTCTCTGCTTATTGTCATGCACTCTGTGATAGCTTGTAAGGGCCTAGGTATTTATTTACATATTGGAATGTAGGCTCCTTGAGAGCTTTTTTTGGCTTCTCTTGTATAGCTATCATTTAGCACAATGCTTGGTACACAATAGGTGCTTGATAAATGCATGTTGGCCCACTGACTGACAGTTCTCTCAGGATGTAAGCTTACCCTCCATGGGCTCCCTGAGAAAGCATCCTCAATACCATTGCAGTAGGGATGCTGAACGTTGGGTGCTGATATGGTCTTTATGTCTTTGGCCCATTGGAGTCTGGAGAATGTGAGTAGTTGGGATGGAGATGTCTAGTTAAAATACTGTTCTAGGGGCAGCTGGGTGCTGCAGTAGTTAGAGCACCAGCTCTGAAGTCAGGAGGACCTGAGTTCAAATTTGACCTCAGACACTAACACTTCCTAGCTGTGTGACCCTGGGCAAGTCACGTAATCCCAATTGCCTCAGCAAAAATAAAATAAAATAATATTGCCTGGCTCCATGGTGTGTCTAGGTGAGGAGGAGGAAGGATTTATAGCGCTAGAGTCTGAACTTTCAAGAATTAGTCTCATCGCAATCTGGAATTATGCTCAGAAAGTTATCAAACTGTGCATACCCTGTACTACTACTGGGCTTATACCCCAAAGAAATACTAAAGAAGGGAAAGGGACCTGTACAGCTCTTTTTGTTGTAGCTAGAAACTGGAAGATGAATGGATGTCCATCAGTTGGAGAATGGTTGGGTAAATTGTGGTATATGAAGGTTATGGAATATTATTGTTCTGTAAGAAATGACCAGCAGGAGGACTACAGAGAGGCCTGGAGAGACTTACATCAACTGATGCTGAGTGAAATGAGCAGAACCAGAAGATCATTATACACTTCAACAACAATACTGTATGAGGATGTATTCTGATGGAAGTGGAAATCTTCAACATAAAGAAGATCCAACTCACTTCCAGTGGATCAATGATGGACAGAAACAACTACACCCAGAGAAGGAACACTGGGAAATGAGTGTAAACTGTTTGCATTTTTTGTTTTTCTCCCCAGGTTATTTTTACCTTCCAAATCCAATTCTTTCTTTGCAACAACAACAACAAAATTTGGTTCTGCACATATATATTGTACCTAGGATATACTATAAGATATTT
>NC_133619.1:620451893-620469393 GCF_048593235.1 Sminthopsis crassicaudata | reverse complement strand
GAATGTTTTCCAACAGGCAACAGACCCGGGAGACCTCCTTCTTCCAGACTTATAAGCCCGGCTCTGGCAGCTTCCAGCCCTCCTCCTCTCACCCCAGCCTTCCAATCGACAAGCATTTATTAAGCGCTTACTGTGTACTGAGCCCCCTCCTCACATACACAGGGTTGGCCATGCCTTCTGCCTGGGACCCCCAGGCCTCAGAGACAGAGGAAAAAAGCAAGCCGCCCCCTCTGCCTGCAGCTCTGCCCGGTTCCGGACCCCAGGTTCCAGCCCCTTTGTCCAGGGAGGAAGAGCTGGTCGGAGGCCGGGGGAGGCTGGGGTAGTGGCGCCCCAGTCCTGCCCGCTCTGCTCCCCCCAGACACACGCACAAGTGGCCCGGACAGGCAGGGAATACCTTGGCAGAGCCTGCCCTAGTGTTGACTCCCAGCCCAGAGCAAATGGAAACGGACTCCCCCGTGGCAGAGCCTCCCCAGGGCCAGGCTTCCCGTAAAATCAATCAACCTGCCACTTCATTTGCGGGAAGTGGCTGAGATCCCGGGACACTGGGCTCGGTCCCAGGTGGGCAACGGTGGGGGTGGGAGCCAGAGGAAGGAGCCGCCTCCAGGGAGGGAGAGAGAGCCTCGGATCGGGGACTTCTCATCCCGTCCCTGCCACTGACCGGAGCATCGTCTGCCACGTGATCCCCCCTTCCCCGGCCTCGGTTTACTCAGCTGTAAAATGAGAGAGGCAGCTGAGGGGGTCTCCAGGGTCCAGGCATTTCAGGCATTCATGGTCCTGGGACACCTACGAAGGCCAAGCCCAGCATGAGAACACAGGGCATTAATTAAAGCTAATAAGCGCCCCTCCCTGATGGTAGTTTATGAGTCTAAGTGCCTGGAATTCCACCATTAGCGAGTCATTCCTTTCCTTGCTGGTGTTTCCTGATTCTGATATCTTCTTAAGACATTGTCTGTGGGGGCAGGACCCTTTCTCAGCCTCAGGGACCCTCAGAGGGGACGGGGACCTCAGTACACATCACCATCATCATCATCATCATCATCATCATCATCATCATCAGGCAGGTCTCCAAGCATTTATCTGTGGACAGGTCCTGTCTCCCCAGAAGGACAGAAACAAGTTCCTTGGGCGGAAGAACCATCTTTAGTGTATTTTTGCATCTTCAGGACCCACCAAAAGGCTTTCCGTGCTTAACAGAATTTATTTGAATGGGAAACAATCTTGGAACCCCGGGATGTCAGAGCTGAGAGGGCCCTTAGAACAAGAGCTGTCAGAGCTGGAAGGGCCCTTAGAACAAGAGCTGTCAGAGCTGGAAGGGCCCTTAGAACCTGGGAAGTCAGAGCTGGGAGGGCCCTTAGAACCCGGGAGGTCAGAGCTGGGAGGGCCCTTAGAACCCGGGAGGTCAGAGCTGGGAGGAACCCTTAGAACCCAGGAGGTCAGAGCTGGGAGGACCCTTAGAACCCAGGAGGTCAGAGCTGGGAGGGCCCTTAGAACTCGGGATGTCAGAACTGGGAGGGCCCTTAGAACCCAGGAGGTCAGAGCTGGGAAGGCCCTTAGAACCCGGGAGGTCAGAGCTGGGAGGACCCTTAGAACCCAGGAGGTCAGGTTCCAGCTCAAAGCCAGGTTAAGAACCCATGAGTTGGGGTTCACATGGAGCACCCCCAAGCCTGATCCCATACTTGGGTAAAAGAGCTGCCATGCAGTTCCTTCTTCCAGGTTCTAGGTTCCACAACCGTCACTGGTTTAGGCTAATTTGATGCTGCGATAAGGGGCAGGGGCAGCCCCACCCATGCCCCTCCCCCACTGCACTCCCCTCCCCCCATAACATCACCTTTTGAGAGATCCCAGCTTTCCTCCTCCAGCAGCTTATGGGACACCTGGTTAGTGGGGCTGACAAGCCGGGAGTTACCAAATCGCTATAATTAAGATTAATTTGGGAGCACCATCGGGTCACCCCGTGACAGGCAGCTATTCATTAGGAAAAGGCTCAAAGACCCCGTGCCCTGGCCGGGGTGCCCGGCGGTGCTCCGGGCCCGAGCGGGGGCTGGGAGGGGTGGGGAGGGGCTGGAGTAGAGACCCCAGGCTCCCCTGGGCCCGCGCTGGCTCCGGCCCCAGCTGGAAGCATCCTCCCTCCCGGCAGAGCAGAGGTCTCCCTCCTGGCCGAGGCAGGGGCGGGGGCCGGGGCCCTTGACTGCGAGCCAAGCCCGGCTCCCACTTCTCTCCAAGGCTTTAAAGAGCTCATTAAAGGGGGGGCGCTCTGGAGGCTCCTTGGACATCAAACAGCTCTGTGGAAACATCTGGATGAGTTAAGTGTAAATGAATAAGAAGCAGACAGTGAGGTTCGGGAGACACCTGGGCCCAAAACCGAGGGAGACCGCCCCGGGTCCAGTTGTTTTCCCGGAACCAAAATACTGACATTACCCGTGTGCCCGAGCCGCCTGCCACGGGGGCGTCCTGGCACAGTCTGGCCCAGCCCTCGGGCAGCGCCAAGCGGGGCCGGCCGAATCCGTGTGTGGGAGACTCTTGTACGGGATGGAGGGAGACAGAACGGGGCTGAGGCAGGGGCTGAGGCAGGAGCCGCGGCCTCGGGGAGCGCGGAGTCCCAGCCCTTCCTCTACAGACCCCAGACAGTCACCCAGGCTACAAGGGTCTGAGAGGGGGGCTGAGCTCGGGCCCAGGGCTCTATCCTCGGCGGGTCCCAGAGCAGCCGACGGTGCTGGGGGCCGACGTGTGTGGGAGGGGCTGGCACGTATGGGAGGGACTGGCACGTGTGGGAGGGGCTGGCACGTGTGGGGGGGGCTGGCACGTGTGGGAGGGGCTGGCACGTGTGGGAGGGGCTGGTACATGTGGGGGGGGGGCTGGCACGTGGGGGCGCTGACCACCGAGGGCACGAGTGGGTCGGGTGCCGGCACGTGTGGGGACGCACTGTGGCACGTGCTTTGGGGAGTGAGTGCGGGCCTCTGGGTAGCCGGAGACCTGGCCCAGGCCCAGGGACATTCAGCTCGGAGGGGGGCTCTGGGAAACGGGGCTGGTCAGACGGCCTGAGCTAAGTCAGGGCAGTTTGGGGGGGGAGACCCCGCCCGGGCCAGTGGGTGAGGGAAGTGGAGAGGGAGGAGACCAGAGAGCAGGAGAAGCTCAGAGCCACCTCTCAGGCGGGGCTGCCGCCCTCCTCCCGGGGAGCTTCCCCCATTCCTGGGGCCCCCTCCCCTCCCCAGGCCCGGCCCCCCTCCCAGCCAGACACACAAAGCGCCAAGTTCAGGTCTGGGCTCCCTCAGAGTCCTCCCCAAGCCCGCTCCTCCTCGCCAGGAGTGCTCTGCTCTGATTTAGGATTCTTCTCCCCTCAGGAACTTCTCCAGCGGAATCCAGCTCCTGAGTCATCAGAGAAGACGCGCCAGGAGCCCCCAGTCCCAGGAGCTCAGGGCGGTGGGGGGCCGTCCTCTCCCGCTCCCCCTCAGTGACAGCTCCTCCCCCCGGCCTTCTCCCCACCCCCGAGTTTCATGCCCCCCTCATCCCTTCTTACCCAAATGGTCCAGCAGCTTCTTGATTACCTCCTTGACTCAGTCTCCCCGCCCCCCACGTCCCCCTCTGCCCCCCACATCCTCCTGTGCCCCCCACATCCCCTCTGCCCCCACGTCCCCCTCTGCCCCCCACGTTCCCCTGTGCCCCCACGTCCCCCTCTGCCCCCACATCCCCCTGTGCCCCCACGTCCCCCTCTGACCCCCACGTTCCCCTGTGCCCCCACATCCCCCTCTGCCCCCCACGTCCCCTTCTGCCCCCCACCCCAGGCCCTTCTGCTCCCCAAGGATTCTCCTTAAGGGCCAGCCCGGCCTTGTCATCCCCTGACTCAACAAGCTCCTTTCGTCCCTCGGATCAAACCAAAGCCCCCTCTTAGTGTCCCAGCCTGACTGGCAGCTTCACGGGGATTGCTCCCCTTCTTACACTCTGAGTCAGCCAATCACAAAGGAGTTTCAGGTCCACTCCGCGGGAGGGCGGGGCCCAGGTGGGCCCCTCCCACGAACATTTGAAGATTCCGCCCCCCTGGGCCCAGCCCACTGCAGGGGGGGGGGGGGCTAAGCCCGGGCAACAATTACGTGCCTACTATGGGCCAGGCACCCTACTAAGAGCTGGGGATTCAAAGAAACCCAGGAGGTCACAGCTTAAGTCCCTGCGTCCTTTCTGGTGAATCAATAGAAGAACTCTACAGATCCACCCTTCTCCCCATTCACAAGGATCTGGATTCAGATGCTGCCCCTGTGATCCCAAGTAAAGGTTCCTCTCACTGGGATCCAGTTTCCCCATGTGCAAATAAAGGAATTAGACTAGATGGCCTCTAAAATCTCATCCAGCTCGAGCTCTAGGATCTTACCCCCTATCCCAGCCCTTTCCTCGGCTGGAGAAACAGAGACCCCACCCTATGGTGTGAAAGTGGAATCAGCATCACCCGGATTCAAATGCCTCCTATTTACTCGTGGGCTGACTGCAGGCAAGTCCCTTCCCCACTCTGAACTTCAGGCTCTTCATCTGTACGGGAATAACAATGGCCCATAGCTCTTGCGGTTGATAAGTTGTTATGGTCTTTTAGGTTGAAAGAAGACCAAAATGGGATAACTATTTCTTTTTTTTTTCTTTTGTTTTTATTGTTTTATTTTTTATTAAACCCTTTTATTTTTTCAAAACCTATAGGTGGATAATTCTTCAACATTAGCCCTTGCAAAACCCTGTGTTCCAATTCTCCCTTTGCCCCACGGCCTCCCCTGATGGCAAGGACGACATTCTGGTTCCAGGGTCAATGCGCCATGTGTCCAACTGCGTGTGATCGGGAGCTACCCCCGACTGAGGGCCAGGCTGAATCTGAAGTGAGATATGGACGCCAGTACTTGGTAACCCTTAGAAGCACCACATCGTGCCAGCCGTGACTGCTGGGACCCCCGGGACCCCCGCTCCCCGCAGTGTCTCCCCCACACCTCCAAAGCCGGGCATTGATTTCACAGGGACAGAGCCCCGGGCTCTGCCAGAGAATCAGAGATTTAAAACCAGAAGGGACCTGGGGAGCCACTTAGTCCATTCCCTTTATTTGGGTTCCAGAGAGCGTGAGGGACCAGCTAAGATCACAAAAGTACAAGTCAGAACCTCTCCAGAGCACATAGTCTGTGCTTGGGAGTGCATCAATGAATGAATGAAACGAATGAATGAATGAATGGAGTCTCCCCCAGAGAGCCCGGATAATGTGAGGTAAAGGCCTGGGCCCTTCCGGGGTGGGGGGGAGCAGGCTCCTAAGCCTGGATGCTGCTCCCTCAGCCCCTGAGCCTCCAGGGTGTTGAGCAGGTTGGTAGATACTGGGTGAGGGGTGTGGAGGGAAGGAGGAGGAGTGGCCGAGGTGTGCCTGAAGCTGCCCAGCATTTCCCTTTGGGGACAGAGCTCGGTGATTTCATTTGGGGGCCCTAATGGAAGATGAGATCTTGACGTGGGTGCATTTGCAATTCATGGCTCCTCTGGTGATTCCATTAAGCCTGGCTTCTGTCGTTTTTGATGAATGCTGCTTGTTTTTCATAAAAAACTGAGTTCAGGATGTGGAGTGACAAGAGGCATGGGGAGCGACAGCGAGAGAAAAACCATCGGTGGGTCTGCGTCCATTTCAGAACCAGACGGGACATTGGAGACTCTGGTCTGATCTCCTGCTTTCCTAGAGGGAGAAACTCAGTGGAAATCATGCAAAGGGAGAAGGGGGCGCCCGTGAGAAAGCAGAGCCCACCAAACTGAGGAGAAGTAGACCGCAGCAGGGGGCAAAATATCCAGAGCAGATGGACTGAGAACCAAAGGCTATCTTAGAGACCTGATCGTCCAAACCCCTGACTTTGCAGATGAGGAAACTGAGGTCCAGTGAGGAGAGTCGACTAGCCCAAGACATACAAGTAATAAGTGGAAGAGTTAGGATTAGCGTCCGGCTTCTCTGACTATATTTGATGGTCTTTCTTTTGTACTAGGCTGCATCCCATCTCTTAGAAGGAATGACTAAAAATTATTAGAAAAAATTTAAATAATTTAAAATTTAAAATATTATCAAGCATTTTTTCCTCCTCTAACCTCTGTCTAAGCACAAAAAGGAAGGAAAGAAAGAAGGGAGGGAGGGAGGGAGGAAGGAAGGAAGGAAGGAAGAAAGGAAGGAAGGAAGGAAGGAAGGAAGGAAGGAAGGAAGGAAGGAAGGAAGGAAGGAAGGAAGGAAGGAAGGAAGGAAGGAAGGAAGGAAGGAAGGAAGGAAGAGAAGAAAGAAAAAGAAAGAAGACTGACTCTTGCCTCATATAAACATAGTCAAGCAAAACAAATTCTCAATCAATCACCTTCAAAGATGTTTCGCATCCTGTATATCTATCCATCACCTTTCTGTCAAGACATGAGTAGCATTCTTCACCAATGGTTCTCTGGAGTCATGGTTGATAATCACATTGATGGGAGTTCTTAAGTCTCTCAACATTGTCCCTTTTTACAATATTCATATTACACTATTCATTGTTCTGATTCGACTCACTTGGTTCTGTATCAGTTCATACAAGTCTTCCCAGATTTCTCCGAAACCATGTCTTTATTTCTTATGCTGTAATAGTTTTTCAATGCACTTATATGCCAGATATTCATGTGTCATAATTTGTCCAGCCATTTCCCAGTGGGTAACAAGTCTCTCCCCTTGTTTTCTGTTCTCCATTGCTACAAAAAGAATTATCGTAAATAATTTTGTACACAAGGAGCCTTTTCCTCTTTTCTTTGATCTCTTTATGGTGTAGGCCGAGTCGTGAATCAAAGGGCAGATGCTGTTTAGTAACTTTTGAAGCATCATTCTAAATAGCTTTCTAAAGTGACTGGACCAATGTAAATAATTATTGAGTAAGTTTAGTTGGCAATATTAGTGTTCAATATCATTCTTTTGATAGAAAGGAGAGGAGGGGAGTAGAAAAAAAAAGAGGGAAGAAGAAGAAAGGAGAGAAGGAAAAAATAAGCCTCGAGAGAGGAAGTGACTTGGCCAAAGTTGTATGGATCTGGGGAAAAAAGCTCTGGCCTCCTGCCTCTGTGACTGGTGCTCTTTCCACTAAGCAAACCTTGGACTGGCCCTAGGGTGGGATTATGGGATGGGCGAGCCACAGCCTTGTAGCTTCCCATTACTTCTGTGGCTTGCTTAGCCCCACGATACCGTCTGGTAGTTCAGGTGCCATCCCTGAGCCCATCTTGCAGAGGCAGTTGGCAAGGCCTTTATCCCCATCCTTGACCCTGTGGCACTGCCAGCTGCCCAGGAGAGGAACATCCCAGAGTACTCTTCAGGGCAGACAGACTCCTTGGCTTTGGTTCTGAGAGTGAGGGCACAGTCAGAAGCTCAAGGAGCCCATCCTTCCCATAGCTCTGGCCCCCCCAGCCCCCTCCCCCTACCACATATGTTGACTTGGAGCAGATGGTTAAGGAGATTAAGTTCTAAGGAGGAATTAGCTGCAGTGTCTGAGCCCGGGCTTGGGTTGCCAGCCCTGCTCACACCTGTCTTGACAGCCTATGGTTCTTTTCAAAGAGCCAGTGTCCTCAAAATTTGGGAACAGAAACCCATTGACTCAGGGCAGGGCTGCCTGCCAAAAACATGGAATCTTCTCTCCCGATATGGGATGTTGCCCCATCAGCCAGTCCTCTCTCTTCCCCTTGAATGACGGGGGGGGCTCAAATCAGGCCCAAGAGGGATCAGAGACTTATAGGGTTTGACTTATAGGAGATCATTTAGTCCCCAACCCCTTCGTTTCACAAAGGGGGAAACTGAGGCCCAGAGAACAAGTTAATGACACACCTTGAATCCAAATCTAGGTCTTCTGACTTCAAATCCTACTTTCTTTCCCCTAAGCCATGCTTACCCAGCCAGGGCACACCCCAGAGAGACAGGACCTGGTCGTTTGTCTATCTTACTCACTCTGGGAGACAAGTAGGGGGCCCCATAAAGAACAGACACTGGGCTTAAATCTGGAAGTCTCATCTTCCTGAATTCAAATCCAACCTCAGATAATTCCCAGCTGTGTGACCCTGGGCAAGTCACTTTATGCCTCAGTTTCCTCATCTGTAAAATGAGCTGCAGAAGGAAATGGTAAAACATTCCAGTCACAAAACCTTACACATGGCTGAAGATGACTGAACCACAGTTACAATAACATTCAATCTAGGGCTCCCTTCCTTGTCCTCCCTGAGAAGAGGAGACTGAAAAGGGGCAGGAGTGAAAAAGGGAGCCATGGTCCCTATCCTCAAGTATCTTAAAACTGTTGTCACATGGGAGAGGGGTCAGGCTTGTCCTTCTTGGTCCCTCGCTGAAGAACTAGGAATGATAAGAAGCAATGGGGCACAAGGGAAAGAACCCCAGCTCTGGAATTAGAGGACCAGGACCTGGATGCAAATCTTGCTTCTGACACGAACACCTTGTGACCTTGAGCAAGACATTTAAATTTCACAGACCTTTGGTAAAAATAATAGTAATAATAATAATGGGGGAAGGGGGTTGACAAAATGGGCTTGGAATTCCCTTCCTATTTTAGATCTAGGATCTTAAGATCGAATCAATTCAAGGAAGAGCATTCTAATCCTCATATCTGTCCAAAAGTGAAATGACCAGTTACTATAATGAATGCTAAATGAAGTTTGCAGCACATTTTCCCAGGATAGCTATTAAAATCCCCATTTTACAGATAAGAAAACTGAGGCGTGACTTGTCTGAGACTATGCAACTGGAGAACTCTACTGATTCCATCAATAAGCACTTATTAAATGCCCACTCTGGACCAGACATGAGCTAGGCCTTGGAAACACATAAAGGCAAGAAACAGTTCCTAACTTCAAAGAGTTTACCAATGTTTTTTTTCCTTGCAGAGGCAGCACACACAAAATCAAGGCACAAATGAGATTCGAGGTGATTGGGGCAGGGAGGTACTAACAATTGAGTGTAGAAGATGCCCTCTTCCTTTATCCTAGTTTTCAAAGATTTCCTTCAAATTCCAGATCTATCTTTGCTATCTGTGTGATCTTGGACAAGTCATTTACTCTATATTGGCCAGCAGTGATTGTGCTTATTATTACTATTATGACAATCAAATATATAGAATTACGAAGGAAATGAGTTGCATTGAAACTTGTCGTTCAGTTGTTTTCAGTTGCGTGCAGCTTTTTGTGACTCCATTTAGGGATTTCTTAGAAAAGGTAATGTAGAGGTTGGCCATTTCTTTCTCCAGCTCATTTTACAAATGAGAAAACTGAGAGAAATAGGGTGAAGTGACTTGCCCAGGGTCACACAGCTGGGAATTGTCTGAGGTCGGCTTTGAACTCAGGAAGACTCTTCCCGACTCCTCCAGGCCCAGTGCCCCATCTACTGCAGGACCACTAGCTGGACACCTGAGTGTGACATGCAGTTCTGTCAGTGTGTTCACAAGCTAGCTGTTTCACTTGAATTGAAATATTGTTATCAAAATATTTTTTGAAAATAATAAGTTCATGACCAGTGTGTTGACAATTCTTGATCTCAGGAGTCCCTGGCCCCTCTCATTTTACAGATAAGATAAATTAAAGCCACAGAGAGTCACGATGTAACATTCTCACTCTTTTTGTCGTTGTTCACTTGCATTTTGTTTTCTTGCTCATTTTCTTTCCTTTTTGATCTGATTTTTTCTTAAGCAGGAAGATAATTGTATAAATATGTTGACATATATTGGATTTAACCTTTATTTTAAAATGGCTAACATATATTGGATTGCTCGCCATCTAGGGGAGGGGTAGGGAGAACATAAGGCTATGCACGAGTCAATATTGAAAAATTATCTGTCCATATTTTTGAAAATACAAAGCTTTAATGTTAAAAAAGGAAAAAATTTACTCAAAAACCCTCAGAGGGGAAGAGTCTAAAGTCACAAAAGTAATAGGAAGCAGAGTCAGGACTTGAATTCAGGTCTTTTGGTTTTCAATCCAGGCTCTTTCCACTGCTTCTGCTTACAGAGGTCTCTGCTCTGGACGGGTATCCCACAGAATATAGAGTAGGAGGGCAGCTAGGTAGGTGTTTCCGGCCTTGTGGCGTTGGCCAAGTCATTTCCCTACTCAGAGCTCTGTGAAATGGGGGAGTTGGACTGAATTATGTCTAAGGGCTCACAGGGCCTTCTAAAGGCAGACGTTGGAACTGAGCTTCGTCCCCTGGGAGGCTGGGCCCCAGGGAAAGCATCCAGCAGTTTCTGTGTCCTGGACAAGGCCTCTGGAGAGCTCCCCGAGCTGTCATTTCATGGCCCGGGTTCCCCTGGGAGCACTCTCACTGCTCTGGGCACAAAGCCCCAGACTCCCTGGCCCCTCTCAGCCTCTCCCCAGGAGGACACCCAGGCTTCTCCATTTGCTGGGCACCGTGCAGCTGGTGCCAGGAGGTTCCTTGTTCTCCCTCTCCGTTAAATATTCCGATGGGTTTTCCAGTCTCTCTTCGGAGCCTGTGAGCCAGCTGGCGGGCAGCTGGGGGATTATAGCCCGGCTCTCGGCCAATCCGAGTTCAGGGTTTTAACCAATTTGGGTTCACTGGCAAGTCAGCTCTTCCATCTTCCTCCTTCCCCTCCCAAAATCAACACAGGAATTTGGAGAAGGATAATAGTGGCACTTTTGGAAAGAGCACCGAATGTACATCCTAGAGACCAGGCTGGGAGGTGACACGCTGACCAGAGTTAGAGGACACGAGTTCAAATTTCACCTCTGATCTCTGTGACTTTTGGACAGGTTCCATTCCAGCCCTGGGTCTCAATTTCCCCGTCTGTAAAAGGCCGGTGAGGTCACTTCCAGCTCTAAAGCTATGATCTGATACACTTTGTACCCCAGCCAGTCTTGATGTCATTGAACATCCCCTGTAATACATCCTCAAAAGGAACTTTTTTGTGAAACAATCAGGGCTGTCGCCCAACTAGAAAGTGCTAAGTAACTGAGGTCAGATTTGAATTCAGGTCAGTGCTCTATCCCTCGTGCTATCTAGCTGCCCCAAGGAACTCCACTTTTCGAAGGGAAGGATGAGAAGCCTGGAAATTTCAGGAATCTGGGAATGAGAGAGGAGGGTCTGGAATGCTGGGGAAGTCAGAGAGATACACAGGAACCTGGAGCCCTAGATGTCTTCCCAGAGTAGTCCATCCCCATCCCACCCCCATCTTCCCATGCCCACCTAGGATCCAATGATGCCGGACAAGTCTTCGAGGAGGTATACAACCACAGCACCAGCATGGAAGTGAACTTTGGGCACTTGGGCGATTACCGGGCCGTCCAGTAGGATCAGTCCAACCAGTCAGGAGGCCCTCTGAGCTGGCGGTTACTGGTCAATTAAGTGGAAACATCCATAGAACCCAGACATGGGTGCTGTTCTTACCTTTTCTCCAGAGGGTAAATGTTTAGGGTGGGAACACACGGACCAAGTGGAGGAAAATTCCATGGGATTGAATGCCCCACGGATGGGTGTGTATACGTGTGTATGTGCGGGTCTCCCCAGGCGAGGGCATCGTGGGATGGCAGAGGTCTCTGAGCCTCACTTCCAGCTCAGGGCCCCTCTGGGAGGCCAGTGGAAGATACCCAGAGCCGACACACGGGGCTATCAGATCCGGCTCTTTACTGACTGATTTTGGAAACATAAGCTGATAAAATGGAAACTCCCAGAGGGCAGCCGGTCCATTTTTTGTCTTTCTATAGCAGGGCCTGGCCCGCTGCCTGGAGCGTAGCAGGTACTTAATAAATGGTTGCCGAGTGATTGATTTCTCCTCTCTGAGCCTCAGTTTCTTGAACGATGGGCCCTCTGGTTCTTGGGTGTCCCCCATTCTGTCTATTCACCCACCGATACGATGACTTCTCCCGCTCTGTACAAAGCTCTCCCTGTCTCCACTTATATGTGACTCCGTGCGCTGTTCAGTGCTGAGACAGTGGGTGCCATCCATCAGAGCCCGCCAAGCCTCTCCCTCCCTCCTCCCTCCATCCATTCCCGTCAGCGTGATGCTGACATCTATCAATGCCAGCATGCCAATTCTTAGTACCATCTGTCAGCATTGGCTGCCATCTGTACCCATCAGGGTGGCGCCCATCAGCACAGGGCTCGATGCCTCTGTGCCCAGCAGGGTCCAGCCGTACCCTCGGGCACCTCAGACCCATTCACAGATAAAGAGGACCTGGGGAGAGAGGAGGGAGCACTAGAGAGAGACTGCCACCCGAGAGAGTCACATAGGCTAGGAAGAGAGAACGAGGACGGCCCTTGGACCAGCTCCCTGGGTTTACAAATGAGGAAACTGAGGCTTGAAAAAAGTAATTTGCTTAAGTTCATGGAAGTGGAAGGTAAAAGGACAAAACCTAGAAGGAGTAGCAGATTCAGTCAGAGGATGTAAGAGAAAGGCAATGGATAGGGCACTGCACTTGGAGCCAGGGATGCAGGTTGTATGATCCAGGGCAAGTCACCTCCCTTCTTGAGAACTGTTTCCTTATCTGCTTTTTACCTAATTCTCTGAACAATAATCATCTGATTATAATAAGTGACCGTGATCATAGAAGGCAGCATAATGCTTCCTCCCCTGTTAAATCTTTAATCCTTATTCCTCCAAATTGTAAGGCTCACGTGACATAGTGGAGGCAAATGCTTTGCCAATCTTATAAATATTGTTATTATTCATAATGGGGCTCAAATTCTGACAGGTACTCTTCTTGGGACCTTGGACAAACAATTTCTTAAGACCTGGATTCAAATCTAGCCTCAGACATGTCCTAGCTGTAGGACCCTGGGCAAGTCCCTTCACCCTGTTCATCTCAGCTTCCTCATCTGTAAAATTAGCATCATCATCATAACCACCCTGGGTTGTTGTGAAGAAATAATTGTAAAACATTTAGCACCGTACTGTAGAAATGTTAGCTACTACCCTTCTCGGGGCCACAAATTCTTCAACTATGAAATGAGTAGAGGAGAGAAATCCCTCCATCTCTCCATCCATGACCCCACAGCACATGATCTTCCGGCTCCCAATCCTGTGGTCCCACAAGCCTATGACCTAAATCAATAAGCATTTATAACGCACTTGCTGTGCTAAGCATTGTCCCTGCCCTCAAGGAATTCATGCTCAAATGGGGAGATAATAATCATAATAGTAATAATAATAATAATGCTAATAATAATTTTATTGTTCAATTTCATATGACTCTTTGTGACCTCAATTTGGGATTTTCTTGGCAAAGATATTGGAATGGTTTGCCATTCCTTCTCATTTTACAGATAGAGAAACTGAGGCAAGCAGACCGAAGTGACTTGCCCAGGGTCCCATAGCTAATAAGTATCCGAGGTCTTCCTGACTCCAAGCCTGGTGCGCCATCCACTTCACCAATAATAATAACTAGCACTTAACATTATCAAAGCGTTTTCCATAACTACAGTGTCCTGCCCACTATGATATCATAATATCCCTTGACTCACTGAATCTCAATTTCCTCCACTGGGGAAAAAATGGGGATATTATTGCACCCCACCCGTGTCCCTCTAAGAGTTACCGTGTGGCGACATATCCCGTGCCAACCATCCTCAGGTAGGCCGAAGGGTTCTTCCCCGTCCTAACCCCAGCCCCCAAGCGACCGCTCTTTGTGGCTCCTCAGAGGAGCTAGGTCTGATTCAGAAGGAGCCCCTCCTCTCCATCCCCTCCCAGGCAGATGTCTTTCACATCCTGCCTCAGTTCTGCTCTATTTCATCAGGCCCAGCGAGGGTGGCTTTTTAAATAAATATATTAAAAAAAAAAAAACCCAACCCAACCCTCCACTTCCTCTTTGACAAGTTCATTTTGAGTCACTTTATCTCTTTCCCCTCTATATTTTCCCCCCCAATAATGTGATTAAGTGACTCAGCGCCGGCCGCCTCTGGCAGCCCGGCCTCTAATTCAGTTTGAGGACGGGGACCTTTGACTGCACTTGAGTAGACTAAGCGGGCTAAGAGAACACTTAGCTATTCCAACGCTTCCTGTTGGGAGGGGCCCCGAGGTGGGGGCCGGGAAGAGGAGGGGGCCCGGGGGGCTGGGGGGGCGGGGGCGGCGGGAGCCACGAAACAAACTTTCACATAAAATTATGGTATATGGATAATTGAGAAGTTTTAAAACCTGAATCTAATTGTACAGTCCCCCGAGAAGCCCATATCGAGCCACCCTATAAAGGCCCTGGAAGAGCCCAATGGTGATTTATTGCTAAATCCTAGGATTTTTCAATACATTATTGTTTTTAAATTGTGTTTAAATTGAGTGTAGAAGAGCAGGGGCCATTAGGAGATGCAGAAATGATGATTATATTTAAATATTCATGCACGCAGTACCTTATTATTGAATCTGAACACTAACAAAATCAATATTAAGTGCGGTTTGACATGAATTTATTTATGAATTTCGACTTTCTAAGTACTGTATTTTTTCACTCAAAAATTGTGAGTATAATGTAGTAATGATATCAAAACAGAGTGTCAGGCCGCATTAGCTGCGGAGGTTATAAACCTCCGGATTAGGGGGCCCCAGGATGCCCTCGAAAGTGCTTAGTACACAAAACCCAATTTTTTTTTTTCCTTTTTTCCACATGCGCTCCCGGGTGGGAGGGAGGGAGAGGGGGAAGGGAATGTTCCAGCAGGATGGCAGGCAGGGCTTGGGGAATAGGGGGGGCTCCCAGGCTGGTGGCCAGGGACTCCGGGGTTCTCTGTCAGGCCCTGCCGAGAGAGAGAACCAAGGGAGCCAGCCTCTCCCTGCCTTCCAGCCCCAGGAGCGGGGAGGGCCACGGGATCTGATTTCCTCCAAGATTCAGTTCAAGTGCCATATCCTACGTTAGACCCGGCTGATCCCCCCCACTCTGGTGCCCCCCCCCCATTGTTGTTGTTCGTTCCTTCCAGTCATGTCTGATACTTCATGATCCTATCTGGGTCTTGTTGGTAGAGATACTGGGACGGCTTGTTATGCTTCCCCAGCTCCGTTTTACAAATGAGGAACTGAGGCAGGTAGGGTAGAGAGACTTGTCCAGGGTTGTCCCCCAGGAACGTCAGGCTAGAGTTGAACTCGGGTTTTCTTTACTCCAGGCCAGGCACTCGCTAGCCAGTGAGCCACTCAGCTACCACCTCCCCCCCACACCTCGAATCTTATTGTGTATTGAAGGCAGGGACTGACTCGTTCTTTTCCTTCCTTCCTTTCCTCCTTCCTTCTTTTCTTCTTTTTTCCTTTCTTCCTTTTTCTTCCTTCCTTCCTCCCTTCTTCCTTCTCTCCCTTCCCATCTCTTTCTTTCTTTTTTCTTTCTCTCTTTCCTTGCTTCCTTTTTTCCTTCTTCCCTCCCTCCCTTATTCTCTCTTTCTCTTTCTTTTTCTTTCTCTCTCCCTTTCTTCCTTCTTTTCTCCTTTTTTCCTTTCTTCCTTCCTTCCTCCCTTCTTCCTTCTCTCCCTTCCCATCTTTTTCTTTCTCTTTCTTTTTCTTTCTCTTTCCCTTTCTTCTTTCTTTCCTTCCTTCCTTCTTCCCCTTTCTCCTTCCCCCTTATCTTTTTCCCTTTCTCCCTTTTTTCCTTCCCTCCTTCCTTTTTCTTTGAATCTCCCCAAAACTAGCACAATATCTAACACTAGGTACTTTCTAAGTGTTTATTGATTGATCATTTTCCAGTCAGCTTGTCCACTTAACTGTCTAAGTAAATCAGGGAAATCCTTCTGCCTCTCTGGATCTCAGTTTCCTCATAACAGGCCAAGTTAGGCTCGATCAGGGATCTGAATTTTCTTGTGTCATGGCCCCTTCTGCAGTCTGAGGAAGCTGGTAGCTCCTTCCAAAGAATGCTGGGAAATGCTCATACAGAATGCAGAGGATGATGAAGGAGATTAAAGGTAAATAAAGGTAGAGAATTTTTCCCATCCAAGTCCCCCTGACCTTGATCTCTCACCTAGCTTAAAAGGAAAAAGCAAATAAAAATGATTTTCATCTCTCCAGCTCTTTCTGATTCATGAAGCATTACCTTCCATTCCCTGCTTTTCCACCATTCCAAGGCCTCCTTTATCAGTCACAGGGAGGCTTTGGACCAGGTCTTCTTGTAGGCGGCAGAGCCTGGCCATCCTTCCCTTTTCTCCCCTCCTTCTTGTGCCCCAGTCTCCAGAAGGCCCCTGCCAGCAGCTGGAAGAGCAGGTTGTGAGTGAAGGGGCCTTGAAGGGGCCTTCCCTCCCATTTTGCAGATGAATAAACTGAGACCCAGAAGGGTTAAATGACTTGCCTGCAGTCACATAGTAAAGCCAGATTTAATTCCACATTCAGTACTTTCTGAAAGACCTCCACAGCCTGAAAAGAGGGCATAGTGAGGTAGCCTCCTGGAGACACCTCATCAGAGTGTGAGAACAGCTGGCAAAGGAGGGGAATAAGGGAGAATGGCCCCTTACACATGTCTGCCCAGTCATTCAGCTCTACCCACATACAGCCCCACACAGAGAGAAGCAGCTTTACCCTAGTAATATCACAGCCATTCATGGAGTCAAGCTCATAGGACCGCCTGCCTTTAACCTGTTCCTGTGTGTCTGTGTGTCTGTGTCTCTCTCCATCTCTGCCTCTTTCTCTCTCTCTATCTCTCTGTCTCTTTCTGTCTAGCTCTCTTTGTCTCTGTCTATACTCTCTATACTATATATATGTGTATATATGTATGTATATATAATACACACACACACTCACACATATACACACTTCACACTCTCATGCACATGTAGACTAGCCACATCTACCACAGACACGCTCCTACACACGTAAGCCTGCCGGGTACATACATGCTCGTGGACACACGCCCCATACAGACTCCAGCACACATACCCTCACATGCTCATTTACACTTATGCACACACTTATAAGGGGCAACTAAGTAGCTCAGAGGATAGAGTATCCGGTCTGGAGTCAGGGTGATTCACATCTGATCTCAGACACTTAACTGGCTGTGTGATCTTGGGCAAGTCACTTCTCTGTGTTTGCCTCAGTTTCTCAATCTGTAAAATTAGCTGGAGAAGGAAACAACAAATCAGTCCAGAATGGGATCAGGAAGAGTCAGACAGAACTGAGCAACATCATACTTTTTTTTATATTTTTATTTACCTTTATATATATAAACTTTATATAATTTTACTTACACCCTCCCAGTCATACATATAAGCTCAGATCCTTAGTCACACATAGCCCACTTTTACACACCCTCAATCTCACAGCCATTTCTACTTGAACATCCGTAGGTAGCCACACTTTTGCACACTCATAGATATGACAGACACACACACATATGTGCATTTACATGCACACCCTCATACACCGACTAATAAACTCCCATCTGCCTCAGCTACCCCCATACACACACAAGTTTTTCTCCAGTTTGCCCACCGAGGCACAGACCCAGTCACATATTTCCATACTTGCATGCCCACCCTTCCGTACCCAAATCTGTCACCTGGCATTAAGCCAATAATAAATGTTTGTCGGATGAATACATTTGCCCCAATCCC
>NC_133619.1:619931893-620084393 GCF_048593235.1 Sminthopsis crassicaudata | reverse complement strand
TTTGAAGAAAGATGTCTTCCTGACTCCAGACTGTGCCTGTAGCTGCCTCTCTAAATGAGGAGCTTAGAATAGTGACCTCTAAGAATCCTTTCAGTTCTAAATGGGAACCAGCCTATTAGAGTTAAGGACTGGCCCTTACATTTCATCACATTTCATTTACATTTTAGCATCTAATGGTTTTTGGCATAGAGTAGACACAATAAATATTGTACTGGAAGAAAGAGAAAATGTAGAAAGGGAAAGTAGGAGGGAGAGAAGGAAAGAAGAAGGAAGGAAGGAAGGAAGGAAAGAGAAGGAAGGAAAAAGGGCTGAGGGAGGGATATCCTGTATCTTCCTTCTCTTTGCCTGGCTCCTCATTTTCTCAGAATCCCTAATTTTTTTCAGTTCTCAACTCAAATGTCACCTTCTAAGTGAAATTTTTTTATCCCCCTTCCAGCCCCCCAGCTAGTTCCTTTTTCCTACTCCTCTAATAAATTTTACCTAAAAGTCTGTCTTAATATTAACCTCACTTGACCAAAACTTGTCCCTGGGATATAAAAATTTACTTAAAAACCTTAAGCATTTCTTAAATCAGAAGCCAGCAAGAGAATCTCAACTGTCCCTCATTCCTTGATACCATGTAAATAAATCGTCCCTCTCAATCAGTCTTGAATCCTCCAAGTGTAATTTACTCTATATCTTGACTTAGTTTACCTATTGAGTTGTTTGATGAGATTTATTTCCATAGAGGATATAGGAGATTTTGTTTGAACTTGTTCAACTTTTATGAGATTGAAGGAACTGTGAGATTATGGATCTATCTATCTTCTCTTTAACTTTTATAGTCTAAGAGGAATGTGCAAGATTGCAGTATGTAAAAGAATTATTTCTCTGTCATGGTGATGTAATTTTGCTTATAAGAAGTTTTGTTAAAATCTTTATGATTGTTCAGGTTTTCTCTGTGGCCAAGACCTGTGCATGCACATAATAAAAAAGCAAAAAACAAAGAAAGCCCTAGGTTTTTGCCTACAGTTTTTGTGTAAGGGTGTGTGTGTGTGTGTGTGTGTGTGTGTGTGTGTGTGTGTGTGTGTGTGTGTGTGTTTGGCAGTAGCTACTCACCACATGAGCTCAGGGAAAAGACGTTTCTCCTGTAACAGTATTATCTATGTCTATATAAATACATATATGTATATATCTATATCTGTATAGATATTTATCAGTTATCATGCTTTGGGAAGAAAGGAAGGGGAGGGAGAAAGGAAGGCAAAAAGGAAGGAAGGAAGGAAGGAAGGAAGGAAGGAAGGAAGGGAAGGAAGGAGGGAAGGAAGGAAGGAAGGAAGGAAGGAAGGAAGGAAGGAAGGAAGGAAGGAAGGAAGGAAGGAAGGAAGGAAGGAAGGAAGGAAGGAGGGAAGGAGGGAAGGAGGAAGGAAGGAAGGAGGGAAGGAGGAAGGAAGGAAGGAAGGAAGGAAGGAAGGAAGGAAGGAAGGAAGGAAGGAAGGAAGGAAGGAAGGAAGGAAGGAAGGAAGGAAGGAAGGAAGGAGGGAAGGAAGGAAGGAGGGAAGGAGGGAGGGAGGAAGGAAGGAGGGAAGGAGGGAGGGAGGAAGGAAGGAGGGAAGGAAGGAAGGAGGGAAGGAGGGAAGGAGGGAAGGAAGGAAGGAGGGAAGGAGGGAACAATGCAGGAAAACCCTAAAGTCGCCTTCCACTAGGCGTCACGTCCCCACCGCAGCCCCTCGGAGTGCAGGACTGCCAGCACCATGGGCACAGGGCTCCTGTTCTCTGGCTTGCCAAGTTCTCAGCTGGTGGGCTCTCCGGGGGCGTTTCCTCCCCTGAACTGAGGCTTCCCCGGGCAGAGAAAACCAATTTCCAACGGGTCGGATGCCTCCTAAGTGCACATAGGAGAGGAGCCCTTTCGTGCACGGGAGAAGGGAAGCGGGGTAGAGAGGGGCACGGATCCCAGAAGACCCCGGGCCCGGGAAGATTAATGAACTGGGGCGGTGGGCAGCCTCAGGGCACGTCCTTCACCACCAACCTCCTGGTGTTTAATCCCCGCAGCTCCCTCCATATCTTGGAACTCTGGAAACGTCACTTAATAAAGCACATTCGAATGAATCTTTAAATGACTTCCATAAAAATCGTTATTATTATCTGGCAATAATTCTAGCGGGAAATCTGCCGCCAGGACTTCCTGAAGAGGCAGGAACTGGGTGAAGTTTAGGCTTCTAGGTCAAGGTTCTGCCTCTCCCGCCCTGGACACCCCCCCCCCCCCCCGCAGCCTCCGAATCCGCCTCCGCAGTCCCCCTTCCCCCCCCTCACTCCATGCCCTCCCCTCCGCAGCCCAGAGCCATTTCCCATCTGTCTCGCACGGGCCGCATTTAATTTAATTCCGCAGAGACTTTTAAAGCCCCGACTAAGTGCGAGGTGCTGGGGACGTGTGGACAAAGTAGGAACTCGGTTTTCACCTTCAAGGAACTTCATTACTACCCAGGGCATCCTCGATGGGCACATATGCGAATACCAGATACTTAACTGGGAAGGCAGAGAGCACTAAGGGGGGCAGGAAAGTGTCCCTGAGTCCAAGAGATCTGATTGATCTCCTCGCTGAGGAAGTGACTGGGAAAACATCTGGGCAGAGGCCTGGGACCAGCTTTCTCTTGGAGAAGGAAGAGTCGGGGGAAACAGCAAAAATGTTGCTTTCTCTGGCCTCTTAAGTAGGATCACGGAATCTTAGAGGTTGTTAAATTTATCTCCTTTCATAAAGGTTGAAGGGGCAGGAAACATTTACCCTGAAGAAGATTCAGGAGGGGGGAGAACTGCTCAAGTGCTTTCAAGGTCCCGATGTGGAAAAGGGATTAGACCCATTCTAGCTGGGCCCCAAGGGCAGAACCAAAAACCTCGGGGTCAGTGGCAAAAAAGCTGATTTAGCTCTTTGTGGTGGCCAGAAACTGGACACTGAGTGGATGCCCTCAATTGGGGATTGGCTGAATAAATTGTGGTATATGAATGTTAGGGAGTATTGTTGTTCTGTAAGAAATGACCAGCAGGAGGATTTCAGAGAGGCCTGGAGAGACTTACAGGAACTGAGTGAAATGAGCAGGACCAGGGGATTGTTGTATATTTCAATAACAATACTCTATGATGATCGATTCTGATGGACATAGACATCTTCAACAATGAGATGAACCAAATCAGTTCCAATAGAGCAGAAATTAACTGAACCAGCCACACCCAGCGAAAGAACTCTGGGAGTGACTATGAACCACTACATAGAATTCCCCATCCCTCTATTTTTGTCTGTTTGTATTTTTTATTTCCTTCACAGGCTAATTGTACACTATTTCAAAGTCCAACTCTTTTTGTACAGCAAAACAACTGTTCGGACATGTATACATATGTTGTATTTAATTTATACTTTAACATATGTAACATTGGTCAACTTGCCATCTGGGGGGAGGGAAGGAGGGGAAAAATTGGAGTGAAGGGTTTGGCAATTGTCAATGCTGTAAAATTACCCCTGCAAATATCTGGTAAATAAAAACTATAATTAATTTTTTTTAAAAAGCTGGCTTTTGTTGGATAGTGGGAGAAATTTTCTGACAATTAAATTTGCAAAAAATGACAATGCCTATACCAGGGACTGGAATCAGGAAGACCTGCGTTCAAATACAGCCCTGGACTAGTGATCCTGGACAAGTCACTTAATTTCTATTTGCCTTAATTTCCTCCTCTGTAAAATGTGGATAATAGCAGCACTTTCTCCCGGAGTTTTTGTGAAGACCAAATGAGATAATAATTGTAAAGAATTTAACACAGCACTTGGCACATAGTAGGTGCTGTGCAATCATCATCATCATCATCATCATTACATCATCATCATCATCACCTCTTTTTTCCATTCCTTTCACCTCCAGTCGTCCTGATCTGTATCTTTGTATCTTGCCACTGGAGCCTGGCTCTGGAGGAGAAAATAAGACTGGTGCTCTTGCCCAGTCCTTCCTCACTTAAGTTCAATTCACTTGAATGTCACAGCATCATTTCACTGAGTCACGGTCCTCTTAGAGAATGAAGAACAAACAACAACAATAATGCCTCAGAACTGATGTAAAAGCAATGAAGGATGTTTGTCTCTGCGAAGAAGGATGGATCCTTAGAATTGAACAGAGAGATCACGCAGACCAGCTGCTCACTTCCAACAGGACCTTCTGGACAGACAGCCCCATGAAGGCAGGGACTACACCTTCCACCTACTTGTATTCCCAATACCTGGGACACAGTAACTGCTCATGTGTTTCCTCATGATGATGAGATATTCACCATCTATTTAGTTTTAGTGTTATTAGTAATAATTCATGTGTGCATTTATTTACAGCTTGTAAAGCACTTTCCTTACCATGGCCCTGAGATAGGTATGACATTATTGACCCCATTTTATAGATAGGAAAACTGAGATTCACAGGACTTAAGTGATTTACTTATGGTCACGTGGTAATTGGGATAAGATTCAAATCCAAATCTCTTGACTCCAAGTTTAGTGCTAGTTATTGCAAGTATTATCCCCATTTTACAGATGAGGAAGTATGATTCCCAAGTGAACCAAAGTAATTTGCCTAATGTCACTCAGGTGATAAATGGTAGAGCCAGAAACATAACTTAGGTTCTCAGACTAAACTCAGTGGTCTTTCCACTATCCCAAGATGTTTCTTCTGCTAAGATGTCCGAAACGCCTGCCCTGTGAGTCCCTCTGATTTTTCTTGGTGATGGTCATTCATGTCTGACTCCTCATGACTCCATTGGGGGCTTTTTGGGCAAAGATACTGAAGTTTGCTATTTTCTTCTCCACCTTATTTTACAGATAAACTGAGGCAAATGAGATAAGTGACTTGCCTAGGTTCACCCAGCTAGTAAGTATCTGAGGTTAGATTTGAACTTGAGGAGGAGTCCTCCCGAGTCCAGGCCTGGTGCTCTGGGCACTAGGACACCTCCTAGATGCAGTAGCAGCTCTCACTGACTGGTGAGTGCCCATGATCCATGGTCCACTAAATGGGGACTGTTCCAGATGTATCTTACAGTGTCATCTGACATCTCCTCAGTTACCTTTATTTTTCTTCCCTTGTTCCTTCTTTCCTCTTTCCAGTTCTGGAAATAATAAAATCAGCACTATCCCTCGGACTAGAAAGTGTGTGTTAGTCCACTCCCCTCACTTACCATGACTGAAACCATTCCTCCTGGGCCATCCTTCTTGCATCTCTCCCCTGTTAGAATGCAAGCAAGCTTTTTGAGAGTTGGGACTTCTTTGCTGTGTATGTGTGGTGTGTGTGTGTGTGTGTGTGTGTGTGTGTGTGTGTGTGTTCTAAATCCCAGGAGTCTAGCACAAAGTTTGGCTCATAGCAAACAGAGCGATGCTTTTTCATTCATTCATTCGTTTGTTCGTTTGTTCACCATCCCGTAATCTTATATTGACATACAATCCATGCCTTGTGATTGTTTCTAATAATTAATCTGGAATTATCTATGTTGATAAGATAGATATCTAAAAGAATAGATAATCCAAAAATAATTTATATTTGAATATGTAATATATTCTATACATGTACGTGTATATGTGTGTATATATGTGTGTGTGTGTGTGTGTGTGTGTGTGTGTGTGTGTGTGTGTGTGTGTGTATAAATTTGCAGAAAACTTTCTATCCTCATTTTGTTTGCTCAGGCTAATATTGAGATGAGTTAGCAGTCCCTGGGTACACACTGACCCACCTTAAGCAGAAATAGCTCAGAAACATTCTGGATGGTTGAAAGAGATCAAACTGAAAGAGAGAATTTGTCAAAATTCTTCCCTCTGTTTCTCCTCATCCCTCTCTCATTAGTACAGAGATGTGGCCATTAGGACTACCCTTTCCCAGTCTTGTTGACCAACATCCCAAAGGAAATAGGCTCTCCCTGAAACCTCTTTGCTGGGAGGATTAGAAAGACAGATGCTAATTGGAAGAAGACCAGGTAACTCATCTTCTGATTGGTTAGAGACACTGCCTTTCCCAAGCACCCATTGGGTAGTTCCAGCATCCTGGATCTGGGGCTCGTGAAGAGTAGAGAAAGCCTCTGCCCTAAGCTTTGTTGAGGATTTTCTACCCAGCAATCTTCTTTATCACATTTCAGGCCAGAATTTCTGGAGTTGCCAGGGGCTGACAAAGCAGTTGCCCATTGCTCTTTATTAGTTTAATATATGTTGAAGCCTCCAAATAGATGTTGGGGCCCAGATGGAACAGATGAAATGTGACTAAGTTCTGGGGGATGATTGATAATGAGTAGGGACTGGAAAATCAATTGTGTTAATTCCTGGTCTGTCACTGGGACCGAGAATTAATGAGAAAATCTGTCTAACTTAATGGTATTTACACATTATACAGAGTGTGATAAAATTGTCTTCAGGTGCTGCTTAGAATTCCAATTACAGCTTGCAGATCCGGAGGGACAGGCAAGGACTAGGCTGACTCAGACCCTTGCCAGGCAGATGTGGGGCTGGGGACCCGAACAAACTCGGGGAATTTGCCTTTCATGGCATTCTCCGCCAAAGTTCCTGGCCACTAACGTGAGCCTGGAGAGAACTGACATATCCCACAGTGGGCTGTCTCCTCAGCACTAACCTTAAGTAAAGTGGAGGTAAAGTGAGAGCAACCTGAGGTGGCCATGCTTGGAAATACTGGCTCTGAGGGCTTTACCCTCTCTGGCATCCAGCTCAGGATCTTCTAGATTAACAAAGTAGGTGGCTACCTGGGGAGAGTCATCTGAGGGATGCTCTTCCCCCTCACTACTCGGTTTATGACAGTGTCCTGTCAATTTCTAGCCAGAAGCAGCTCCTTTCTACCTGCTGTGTCTTCCTCAAAGGCACTTAACTGGTCAGTGTGGTATCGTGGGAATGGATGGCTTATTAAACCCCAAGCCATCCATAAAATCAGAGCACCTGCCTCCCAGAGCCTCTGACAGCCAACAGCTCTTCCTTCTAGGCAGGACTTCCCCTGCGGCAGACAATGGTCTGGGCTATCCCCAACAGCCGAAGAAGTCCAAACTGTGTATTTCTCTCTCCTCACTCTGATCACCAACTGCCACCCTGGCCGGACGGGGTGTAAATGCAGATGAGAGAGCACTGGGTGAATGGCTACTTGACCTGGGGTCTACTTCCAGCCGTGGCACTGGCCAGCTCTGTGACCTTGGAAATCCCTTTTGGGGACTCTGTTTCCACTTTTTGTAAAGTTGCCCTGGATGCCTTCTAAGCTCCTTTCCAGCTCATGTGGAAATAAGTAGCCTTCTCTTTCTCTTTTTAAAATCAATTAATTAATTAATTTAAACAAAAATTTTATGCATAGGTAATTTTCCAGCATTGACAATTGCAAAACCAATTGTTTCAACTTTTCCCCTCCTTCCTTCCTACCCCCTCCCCCTGATGGCAGGTTGACCAATACAAGTTAAATATGTTAAATAAATTAAATACAAAATATGTATACATGTCCAAACAGTTATTTTGCTGTACAAAAAGAATCGGACTTTGAAATAGTGTATAATTAGCCTGTGAAGGAAATCCAAAATGCAGGCGGACAAAATTAGAGGTTTTGGGAATTCTATGTAGTGGTTCATAGTCATCTCCCAGAGTTCTTTCACTGGGGGTAGCTGGTCCAGTGCATTATGGCTCTATTGGAACTGATTTGGTTCATCTCATTGTTGAAGATGGCCACGCTCATCAGAATTGATCATCATATAGTATTGTTGTTGAAGTGTATAATGATCTCCTGGTCCTGTTCATTTCACTCTGCATCAGTTCACTTAAGTCTCTCCAGGCCTTTATGAAATCTTCCTGCTGGTCATTTCTCACAGAACAATAATATTCCATAACATTCATATGCCACAATTTATTCAGCCAATCTCCAATTGATGGGCATCCACTCAGTTTCCAGTTTCTGGCCACTACAAAGAGGGCTGCCACAAACATTCTTGCACATATAGGTCCCTTTCCTTTCTTTAAGATCTCTTAGTAGCACCGCTAGATCAAAGGATATGCAGTTTGATAACTTTTTGGGCATAGTTCTAGATTGCTCTCCAGAATGGCTGGATGTATTCTCAACTCCACCAACAATGCATCAGTGTCCCAGTTTTCCCACATCCCCTCCAACATTCATCATTATCTTTCCCTGTCATTCTATCCAATCTGACAGGTGTGTAATGGTATCTCAGAGTTGTCTTAATTTGCATTTCTCTTATTAATAATGACTTGGAGCATCTTTTCATATTAGCCTTCTCTTTTACAAGAAGTACCTCTCCTGAGTGAACAGTTCCTCTCTCCTCTCTGCAGAGGGTGTGCTCAGACCAGCTCAGTCTTTGTTCCTCTCCAGGCTGCATCCCCCAGCCCCATTCTGCTCCGTTTTAATGTGCAGTCTTCTCCCACTGAGATGTAAGCTCTCTGAGGGAACAGGTTGTGTATTTGTATTTCTAGCACTTAGCACAATATCTGGCATGCTTAATAAATAAATGTTGATTGTTGATTGACTGACAGAGTTAGGTTGGAAGGGGATAGAAAGTCATCTTGGCAGCTAGACTATGGTAGCATGCTAGATTTGGATTTAGGAATTCCCCAGTGTAAATCTTGCCACAGACATACTTAGCTGTGGGACTTTGGGGAAATGTTTTAGCTTTAGTTTCCTCATCTGGAAAATGGGGTTAATAATAGCACTTATGGGGCAGCTAGGTGGTACAGTGGATAGAGCACCAGCCCTCAATTCAGGAGGACCTGAGTTCAAATCTGGTCTCAGACACTTAATACTTCTTAGTTGTGTGACTTAACCCCAGCCTCAGAGGGGGAAAAGAAAAGAAAAGAAAATAATAGTACTTATTTTGCAGAGTTGTTGTGAGGATCAACTGAGACAATAGGAGTAAATTGCTTAGCACAGTGCTGAGCACATAGTAGGCACTATATAAATGTAGTTATCATCTTGGTTGTTATCACCAATCATGATTGTTTTTATTGCCTCCCAAGGTCTTTGTAAGGCTCAAATGAGAGAGCATAGAAAAGATTTTTTTCCCCCCTCCAAACCTCAAAATGTTATATAAATGCTAGCACTTAGTGGATTAAGTGAGGAGCACAGTGACCCATGGGGAAGGGGCACACATGTTGGTGCATATTGGTACAAGCCCCTTCCCCTCAGTTCCTTTCTCTTTAAAATGAGATCTCCACGGTCATTTCAAGCTCTAGGTTCTCATTGGTTTTAAAAGTTGGGGGGGAGCTCAGAGTTCATTCAATCTAGACTATAACTGAGGTCTGACCCCTGCCTAGAATGCCCCTGTCAATGAAGGCACTCTGCTCATGGGTAGCAGGGCATATCCGACAGCAAGCTGGATTAAGGGTCAGCAAGACCCAGATTAATTCTAGCCAGCTGCATTTACTTGAGGGAGCCTCAGTTTCTTTATCATGATAATAAGGGGATTAGCCTCTGAAATCCTGCCAGCTCTAGATGTCTGACTTGGGTCCTGGGAGACCTAGGGCAGACCACCCCACTTTTGAGCAGTCTAAATAACAATAGCTCTCATTTTTCTCCACATTGAGCCTAAACTTGGCAACTTTCAGCCAGGGCTCTTAGCTGTGCCCTCTAGGGCCAAGCAGGTTAAACCTAACACACCTTCCCCATGGCAGCTTTTCAGATATTTGAAATATCAGCCACATCCTCCCCTCCCCCCCCCAACCTTTTTTTCTCCAGGTGAAACAACCCAGTGGATAGGTCCAGACCATAGATTGTTAAAAGGTAGGAGCCTCAGAAGTCAGAAAATGAAACCCTCTCAGATTGCAGGGGAGACGGAAGCCCAGAGAGGTCACATGAGCTGCCCAATTTCACCAGGTCAGCACTGGGTAGCAGGGTCCAGCCCACCCTGGAAGAATTGAGGAGTCGGTTTGGCAGGAAGAATGTCTCTGTGAGGGATGTATGTATCATGGGTCTGCATGGGCTTGCTGGGATATCTGAGAAGGCTGAGAGCTTGCAGTGGTGATGGAAGAGGATTTTCTTCAGTATTGTGGTGGGTTGGGAGGGTTTCTGGAAATCTCTGAAGAGGCTGAGAGGTATATTCTCTCTCTCTCTCTCTCTCTCTCTCTCTCTCTCTCTCTCTCTCTCTCTCTCTCTCTCTCTCTCTCTCTTTCTCTCCTTTTTCCTCTCCTTTTCCTTCTCTCTCCCTCTTCCCCCCTCTCTTCCCCTGTCTCCCTCTCCCTCTCTTTCCTTTTCCCTCTCCCTTTTCCTTTCCCTCTCTTTTTCCTTCTCTCTATCCCTATTTTTCTCTCTTCTCCCCCTCCCTCTGCATACATGTGAATGTGTGTGTTTATGTGTGTGGAATCTGAACCTGGAGCTTTTTGAGGAGAATAGGGGTCCTCTGAGTCTTGGGGAAGGGATTTTGAGGGGAGACCTACAAGAGATGTCACTGCTTACCTACCCAGTATAAAGGGGATGTCTTTGATCAGCTGGGCTCATCACTGCCATACACTTATCCCATCCCTTTCTCCCTACCCCACCCCTCTGCTTTCCCTCTGCACAATCACAAATGCTGAGTACTCTCCAAGGTGCTGCCCACTGCAAAGGGGAAGGCAGGTTGGTTTCCTCCACAGATTTTCTCCTCCTCCAAGCCCAGGCTCATTTATCCAGCCTCCAACTTCATGGTGCTAAGGCAATGATTCATGGAACAGAAATGAGGAAAAGTTCCTCATTTCTCTGCGGGAATTTTTATTTTTGTTGGGGGGTGGGGTGGAGTGGTGGAGACTGTTTGGTCTGTAGGATTATTGAAAGTTTCCATTGTGACATGGGAAGCAGCAGCAGGGTTTTTACCCATAGTCCTTGTGGAGGAGTGAGAGATTTGTCCTTTCCCCAAGGAAGAGGCAGAAGAAGCAACCTGGGTTCCTGGACACTTGTCTCTAGTGTTCTGCCCTTTGGGAGATATCTTTAGGTCTTTACTTGGAGTCCATGAACTTAAAAAAATTTTATAACCGAATTTCAATATAATTTCTTTCCTTCTTAATTGTATGCATATACAATATTATTCTTGGGGTAGCTAGGCAATGCAGTGGATAGAGTAGCAATCCTGGAGCCAGGAGGGCCTGAGTTCAAATCTGACCTCAGACACTTATTAGCTGTGTGACCCTGGGCAAGTCACTTAATCCTGATGGCTTTCAGAAAAATTACTATAAGAAGAGGTCCACAGGCTGCCAAAGGGGGTTAATGACCTAAAGAGCTTAAGAATGCCAGGATCTATACTTTGTTTGATTTTTGTGGGACTGACCCAAATACTGAGAGTGAGGGAGATACTCCTTCATCCCTTATAAATAAGTCCCCTAAAACATCATGTTCCTTGAAGTCCAGCCGTGATTTGCCTTCTCACTCAGAGGATTTTCTATTCTGTTCTTGTCAGTGGAGGAGAACAGGGAGATTTACCACTTCTGGTTGTGGGCTTATCACTGGAAACTCTGCAGTGCATGCAAAAATTCATGAGCCAAAGACAGACAAGAAAAAAAGATTAAAGAGGAAATAGATTAAAATCTAAAAGTCTCTAACACCCCCATGCTCTGCAGAGCCTCTTTCTGATGCTGCAGGAGATCTCTCTATCAGACAAGTCTGACAGATGCGTGACTCTTAGGCTGTGGCCCAACCAGTCCCTGCTCGGAACCTCGCTGGTCCAGGTCTGGGTCTGTGGGCTGCTGGGTAGGAATGCCCCTTGGCTGTTTTTGGCACCCGCCAGGGGGCTCTGCTTGGTGGCAGAGGTGCCTAAAGGCCCTTTGTGTGGCATATAGAAGTCACATGACTGGATCAGGGTTCTTGAGCTGGAAAGAACCCCAGAAGCCATTGAGTCCAATCCTCTTGCTTTTATAGATGACACAGGGGCAGCCAAGGTCACCCAGCTAGTAAAAGTGAGAGGTAAAACTTGAACTCAGGACCTTGGAGTTCAGAGTCAACACACTACTCTTTGTACCCCATATCATCATTACTATACTTTTCCCCTAGAGGCACTGCTCTAAAAAGAATGATTTAGGCAACATCCAAGTGGGAAAAGCAAATACTACCCCCAATCCTAATTGTCTGGCCCTTCCCACACCAGCAAGTTATACCCCTGATACTTTTTTTTTTTTTTTCCTTTTTCTGAGGCTGGGGTTAAGTGACTTGCCCAGGGTCACACAGCTGGGAAGTGTTAAGTGTGTGAGATCAGATTTGAACTCAGGTCCTCCTGAATTGAGGGCTGGTGCTCCATCCACTGCATCACTTAGCTGCCTCATCTCTGATACTTTTCAAAGATATTTATACTTGTTCCCCCAATAGAATATAAGCTATGTAAGCTTCTTGAGGTTTCTCTTCTTTTCTCTTCTCCTATTTTCTTCTTTTTTCTTCCTTCTTTTCTCTACTCTTCTCTCTTTCCCTCCCTTCCTCTCCTATCTCCTCTCTTCCCCTTCCCTCCCCTTTCCTCCTTTCCCCTCTCCTCTCCTTCCTTCTCCCTTCCTCTCTCCTTTCTTTTCCTTCCCTCTTCTCTTCTTTCTTTTCATCCCTTCCCCTCTCCTTCCTTCTCCTCCCTTCCCTTCTTCTCCCTTCTCTCTTCTCTTCTTTCCTTTCATCCCCTCCCCTCTCCTTCCTTCTCCTCCCTTCCCTTCTTCTCCCTTTTCTCTTCTTTCTTTTCCTCCCCTCCCTCCCCTCTCCTCTCCTCATCTCTCCTTTCATTTCTTATCTTCTCTTTTCCTCTCACTAAGAACCTCTTAGGCACTTAATAAAAGATTCATGTTAGACACCAGGAAGAACATGGTGTGAGAGGAACTGAGCCAAAATTAGAGTGTCAATCAATAAGCAATGTTTGACTCTTCCTGACCCCACTTAGAATTTCCCAGGCAAAGATACTGGAGTGATTTGCTATTTTCCTATCCAGCTCACTTTACAAATGAGGAAACTGAAGCAAACTTCATTAAGTGACTTGCTCAAGGTCACAGTTAGTAAGGATCTGAAGTCAGATTTGAACTCAGACCTTTCTGGCTCCAGACCCGGCATTCTATATTATACCCTATTAAGTGCCTACTATGTGCTAAGCACTGGATATCCAAAGACAAAAGGGGGCAACCAGTCTCTGTCCTCAACGAGCATATTAATTCTAACAAAGGACACAACACACAACCAGTACACATACAGAGACTATATCCAAAATTAATACAAGGTTATTTTGGATGCTAGGGGCTAGGTGTGGGGGTCAGGATGGGCTGTCAAAGGTGGTGCTTGAGCTGAGCTTTGAAGGAAGCTGAGGTTCAAGAGGTAAGGAGGGTGAGTATTCTGGGCATATTGAGATGGAGCATGGTGTGTGATGAGCCTCCAGGAAGCCAGTGTGGCTGATTGGTCCGGCACATAAAGGGGAGAGAAACGGAAGAGTGAAATGAAAGGCAGGAAGGGACCACTTTGTACAGTGCTTTCAACGCCAGAGAGGAGTGACTATAAATGGGGAAAAGTTGGGCCTGATGTCTTTGATTAATATCCCTTCTAGTTCTAAATCTGTGATCCAAGAGATAATAGGGAACCAGTGGGTTTTATTGAGTTGGGGTGGAAGGAATGGGGGTAGGATATGGGGATGATATCGTGCTTCAGGAAAATCATTTTTGGTGGCTCTATGGGAGATGGACTGCTGCGGGGAGAGACTGGAGGCTGGCTCAGGAAGCCCCAGAATTCAACGCTGATGGAGGCAGGATCATTTTTTTCTCTGGCATCTTCAAGAAAGGGGGTGGGGATGAATTTACAGGCTGCTTCAAGTTCAGTCCTACCTGGAGGCAGAGCAGAGAGATGGACTGTATTTACCTCCCAAGATCTGGAAGGTTTTCTTAGCCAAATTTGGAGAGATTCAAGGTTCTTTTCCTCCCCTCTCTCTTGAAATGATGCTTTTTGAAGGGGTTGGCAGAGAGAAGAGATGTACCTGAAGAGGCAGCCTAACCAGACGTTAATCTTCAGAAGGGAGATATTAAAATGATCCACCTTTGAGGTTCCCTCCATGCTTCAAAGGTACATAACGGCTGCAAGGATGATGAGATGTAACAGCCGCATGAAAGGGAGTTTATCAATAGTATCTGGAGCTCAGTAACTCATAAACCTTTCATTAGTTTTACATCAATGATGGCTTAAGTCCTAGGAAGTAGATTTAGGCTGGGGGATGGACGCCTCCATAAATCATCATCTCTGAAAATTAGAGAAATGTACCAAGCTTTTTTATGGGCTTTCCAGGAAGCTCATGGAGCTCTGGAGAATGTTTTTTCCCCCTGTTCTTGTTCCTGCCTTCCAATGGGAATGGAGCAGCTGCTCCATTACAGAGAGAACACATAAAAAATGCAATGAAAGGATTTAGAGGGGATGCTTGTGAGCCAGCACTCACTAGGAAAGTAAACTAGGTAGCACTATCTTCTATTAAGAAGTCCTTTGGAGAGGTGGTCCCAATAAGTCCTCTTGCTGCTTATACATGGCCAGGGGTAGTGGGGATGGGGGGTGAGGGAAGGGGAAGAAATGATTCCTTGGAAGCTGTCTTTGGGACACAAAAAGAAATGGGAGCCTGGAGAGAGGAGAAGACATGCTTTTCATCCTGGTTTCTTCACCTTCTTTGTCCTCAAATAAGCAAATGAGGAGACTCTTTTGGAGGAAGTCCCAGGGATAAAGCCAAAGGAGATCACTGGTGAATAAGCTGTAGCTCCTTTTCCTGGCTAATTAATTAATTTCTGTCTATGATTTCTCAGGCTAAAGACCCTGAAGTCCTTTCCTCTTTCAAGCTACTGCCAAATTGTCTTGTAGTTAACTCCTGGGCATTTATTTATATTTGTTCTCTTTATATTTATCATGTATATGTAAATATACATTCACATACATATACATATACTTGTACATGTAGTATAGTAGAATGTAAGCTCTTTGAGGGCAGGGATTCTTTCTCTCTCTCTTTCTCTCTCTTTCCTTCCTTCCTTCCTTTCTTCCTTGTTCCCTGTTCCCTTCTGCCTTTCTTTCTTCTCCTTCTCTTTCTTTCTTCCCTTCTTCCTTTCTTTCTTCCTTCTTCTTTCTTTCTTTCTTTCTTTCTTTCTTCTTTCTTTCTTCTTTCTTTCTTTCTTTCTTTCTTTCTTTCTTTCTTTCTTTCTTTCTTCTTCTTTCTTTCTTCTTTCTTCCTCTTTCCTTCCCTCCTTCCCTCCTTCCCTCCTTCCCTCCTTCCTTCCTTCCTTCCTTCCTTCCTTCCTTCCTTCCTTCCTTCCTTCCTTCCTTTCCTTCCTTTCCCTTCCTTCTTCCTTCCTTCCTTCCTTCCTTCTTCCTTCCTTCCTTTCCTTTCCTTTTCTTTCTTTCTTTCTTTCTTTCTTTCTTTCTTTCTTCTTTCTTTCTTTCTTTCTTTCTTTCTTTCTTTCTTTCTTTCTTTCTTTCTTTCTTTCTTTCTTTCTCTTCTTTCTTTCTTTCTTTCTTCTTTCTTTCTTTCTTTCTTTCTTTCTTTCTTTCTTCTTCTTCTCTCCCTTTCTCCCTCCTTAGTAAATTCCTGCTGATTGATTGAGTACCTTATAATACTCTATAGAGCTTTATAATCTGTATCTTTCCCTACCATTATTCTCTCATTTCTTTCTTCAAAATGTCTTACTTTCCTGCTTTCTTTTTCATTCTCATGGCTTTAATCCTTGCAGAGGCTCTCCTCATCTCATGCTTAGATTTAGGCCATGACATCTACTTCTAGGTGACCTCAGTGACTCTCAGCTTTCCTATTCTTCTCCATTCTGCACACCAGACTCATTTTCCTCCATCCCCATATTCATCACTTGTCATTCAGGAAACACCACAGGATGAGGTTTTAACATATTCAGAACTGGAAGAGATCTTATAAGTCATTGAATCTGATCCTCTCATTTTGTCAATGAGAAAACCTTGTCTGATAGAGCTGCCTTGGCCAAAATCACTCTAGTAGATGCAGGGATTCAAATTCAGGCTTTTTCTGGCACCATTTTAGTATTCTAAAGTCTGTATTATTATTGCCTCTTAGGTGGTTCCTTTTTGCCTACAGAATGGGGTAGAAGCATTGCCTGATGTTTAAAACCTTTACCATGTGCTCCTGTCCTACCTAGCCATTCATAACTCCTGCTTTCCTCTAGACCGAACCTTCAGCTCCAGTTTCCTCACTGTCCCTCATACAATATGTTCATCTTTTGACCAGAGGCTTGTTTATGCTGTTCCTTTCCTCTTGGAATTTTTCTTCTCTTTGTTTATCACAAGATTAGGTAGCCTTTATCTACTCCAATTCCTAAATTCTTTCTTTCCTTTAAATTTATGGTCCATGCCACACAGCTAAGCAGCTCCCTCTCCTCTGGTTGCTAACCTCTTCTTCTCAATTAGAGACTAATTAGCACTTTCATAGGGCAGCTAGGTGGCACAGTGGATAGAATGCTGGACTGGAGTCAGAAAAGACTCATCTTCCTGAATTTAAATCTGGTTTCAGACCCTTATTAGCTGTGTGAGCTTGAGCAAGTCACTTAAACCTGATTGTCTCACTTCCCTCATCTGTAAAATTAATTGGACAAGGAAATGGCAAACCACTTCTGTTTCTTTGCCAAGAAAACCCCAAATGAGGTCATGAAGAGTCAAAGGTGAGTGAAATGATTTGACAACAATAACAAATAGTTTACATGCAGCTTAAGAGATGGTATTGCCTAGTGAATAGAGTGCTAGACTTGGAGTAGGAAAAACTGATTTCAGTTTCCACCCCTGATATCTATTAGTTGTATGAACTTGGGCAAATCATTGTATTTCTTCGAACTAAGGTTATTTCACAAAGATGTTGCAGGGCTCATTGATGTATAGACCTGTGTGTATTCAACCAGCACGAGGAACACAAGAGACACTCATCTCTTCATCTCTCTAAACTCTTATTGTAGAGAAATTATTATAAACACGAGAGGGACAGAGACTAGAATTTGGGAAAGACATCTGGTAGAAATTGGGACGTCACAATGAGAGGACCAAAGAGTGATTTTTCCCTGCAGGATGAACAGAATAATCTTCTGAGAGCTTTATAAGGCAAAAAAAAAAAAAAAAAAAAAAAAATCTGGTTATCCAGAACAGGAAACAACTGGGAGGGGGATGATGAATTTCCATAGGGAAACAGTATTCTTATTTCTGATCTCTGAATGACATGATCTTACAGTGCCTTCTAGCTTTCTACTCCTATCCCACGAACTAGGGATTTAAGTATTATAGGTATTATTGCCCTAATACTTTACAGGAGAAAAATTAAAACTCACACAGGGAAAATGATTTGCTCAAGATCACAAAGTTAGTAAACATCAGAGTTGGGATTGAAACTGAGTCCACTGGTCTTCCCATGAGGCCTCTCAGCAAGAAATGTTATGTTGGAATGTCTAGGGCCCTTGGAGCATACAGCTGGCAGTCCTCCAACACTTTTTGATTAAATGATAATTTTTCAGATGGGTAGCTCTAAAGCTTGACTTTGTTTTTCAGACTTGTCTTTTTTTTGTGTTTTTCTCTAATTTCTCCAGCATATCTTGTCTTTACTTGTCTTCCTCATTAGATTCTAAGCCTATTTTAAACATGTAAAACAATATTTTTTACATGTAAAACAATTTTTACACTTGTTTTTAAAACTTTGAGTTCCATATTCTCTTCCTCCCTCCTCCCTCCCCTGCCCCACATTGAGGAGACACATGTGAAGTTATACAAAACATTTCTATAAAAGTCATATTGTGAAAGAAAACATAGATCCCTGCTTCCCCCCCAAAAGACCTAAGAAATATAAAGTTGAAAAAAGTATACTTCAATCTGTATTCAGACATAATAAATTCTTTCTCTGGCTGTGGATAGTGTTTTTTTTATCATAAGGCTTTCAGAGTAGTCTTGGATCATTGTATCGCTGAGAATAGCTAAGTCATTCACAGCATTCACAGCTGATCACCCCACAATAAAGCTATTACTTTGTACACAATACATTTCATTTTGCATGAGCTCATGGAGGACTTTGCAGGTTTTCCTGAGAGCATCCTGCTCATCACTTCTTATAGAACAATACTATTCCATTTTAATCACATACCACAATTTATTCAGCCATTCCCCAATTGATGGACATCCCTTCAATTTTCAATTCTTTTGCCCTGAGAAAAGAGCTGCTATAAATATTTTATTATATAGATTTTCCTTTTTTTTTTAAACTCTTTTGGAATATATGCCTATTATTAGGTCAAAGGACATATATGATTTTATAGCCCTTTTGGCATAGATCATATTTTTAAAAATAATTTATCAATTGGGGAATGGCTTTTTAAAAAAAAATAAATTTGACTCAGTTCCCCAAACATTTGAAATTCTAACCTCATTGAGAGCAGGGACTTTGCTCCCTTTCTTTGTATCCTTAGTCCTTAGCACAATGTACTAAATAAGTGTTTGTTAACTGGCTAAGAAACTTATATGAGAAGATAAGAAGAAGAGGGATGAAATAGAATCTGCCCCAGGTCCTTCCTCTTTTCTCTTTGGACGTGTACGTGCTCTCTGCTGTACATGCTAGGTAGAAAGAATTTAGTTCATAGAAGAACAAGAAGAATTAGGACAAGGAAAAACACCAAGTTTCAATGGGGAAAGAGAGCGAAGTCTTAATTTGATTCAATCAACATTTATTAAGTGCTTGCTATTTACTAGGCAGGTACAGTGCTAACTGCTAGGGATACAAGTAAGAAATAGTCCTTTCCCTCAAGGTGCTTACAATCTAATGGGGAGAACAGCATACACAAGAAAGCTGAGAAAAATTGTGCAAGGTCTTGTGCCAAGTGAGGGTTGTAATAGGGCAGTATGAGTACGTGTGTGTGTGTGTGTGTGTGTGTGTGTGTGTGTGTGTGTGTGTGAGAGAGAGAGAGAGAGAGAGAGAGAGAGAGAGAGAGAGAGAGAGAGAGAGAGAGAAAGGGGGACGAGGGGGAAGGGAGAAACAAAGAGACACAGAGAGGGAGATTGGATTGGTTTTACAGCAAAACCAATTGTCACTTCCCTGAGGTTTCTTCCTATCCTATCGCATCTCCCATCCTGGGCCCCTTCTTTACCTTACAGACTTTTCTCCCCTTTCTTTGACCATCATCCCGCTATGCTGCCATTCTCCACCCTCCTCTCCAGATTTGGACCAGGACTTGACACTGACTGGGGAGAGTTTACTATAGCTGTCCCATTCCAGATTATCAGGATGCTCTTTTCCTGTCAGGCATAGGTATATGTCCTCAGTCGTCCTCCTCCCTCCTCCTCCTCCCCAACCTTTCCAGTCATGCACTCATCAAATTAACCCTAATATTCCTAGAAAGGATTGTCAGTTGCCCTATGATTTCACTCATCATCCTCATGATGAGCACTACTCACCCTCCTCCTATATTTATATTATCTTCCTCATTTAGATAATAAAGTCCTTGAGGGAGGGAACTGTTTTGCTTTTTGTATAATATATCCATAATAAGGTACCTGGCATTTTGCCCTAATATATGCCTTCCTTCCTTCCTTCCTTCCTTCCTTCCTTCCTTCCTTCCTTCCTTCCTTCCTTCCTTCCTTCCTTCCTTCCTTCCTTCCTTCCTTCCTTCCTTCCTTCCTTCCTTCCTTCCTTCCTTCCTTCCTTCTCCATTCTTTCCTTTTTCCTCCCTTCCACCCTTCTTTCTTTGCATCCTTTTTTCTTTCCTTCCTTTTCTTTTCCCTCCTCTCCCCACCCAGGTCTCAGATCACAAAATCACTGAGTCTCAGAGTTGTAAAAGACTTCAAAGAGCATAGCAATTTATGTCTGAACAAATCTCCCCTCCACAAAGCACTGGAAAAATGAACCTCGAGCTTGCCTTGAAGACTGTCAGTAAGAGGGAGGCCACCTTCTCTGCAGCAGCCCATTCTCCTTTTCAATGGCCCTAGCTGTGAAAATGTCCAGCCTAAATCTGCTCTGGGACTCCTCCTCTGAGCTTGGTTCTTCCAGCAGAGAACAGAGTGTGACCAATCCTTCTGCCCCGTGACAGCCTTTCCCTTCGGGGAGTTGTTGTCTCTAAGTCTCCTGCAGGGTCATCATTCCCAGTTCTTTCTACCGAACTTCATATGACATGAACCGGAGACCCTTTTTCATCTTTTTGCTTTCCCACCGTGGCCCCCAGAACCAAAAGCATCAGCCCTCTCCTACACGGTCTGAGCAGATCTTTGAAAAAAACTTTGTGTGCCTTGAAGTTTGCATCGGCTATGATGATGAGTTATTTAAGAGCACAGGAAAGGCAGAAGCTCTCTGCTCTCATGGAGCTCCTGGCCCAGTGGCAAGATCACACAGTAGATGGGCACACACATGTGTCTCTGAGCCATTCTAAGCCAGGGGACCTTAGCCTTTTTTTGGCTGGTGAAGCTAAGGCTCCCTCTCAGCATCCTGCTTGCTGCCTACATTTATAATTAAAGAAAATAATCAACTTTAATTAAAGATTAGTGAAAATAAAGATAATTTATTTATTTTTGCATCCAAATTATGCTTCTTAATAGCTCCTAATGAAACTTCTGTTATTGTCTGACACTGCGACCCTGTTTGGACTTTTCTTGGCAAAGATACTGGAGTAGTTTGCCATTTCCTTCTGTAGCTCATTTTGCAGATGAGGAAACTGAGGGAAATAGCAAATAATTAGCACTCTATCCATCATACCACCTGCATGCCTTTCTATCTACCCCATATCAATCCCTACATTTCCTATGTGGGCATGAGGTGGAGCCCATGCTCTGACTTTTGATTTAGAGCTTTTTTTCCTTGAATTCCCCCCTCCAAGGCCAGTTCTCTTTCCAGGCAATCAATGAATACATATTAAACACCTACCTTATGCTGGATGTGGGAAATATAAAAACAGTGATGAATATTTTGGTCCTCACAAACTTGGGTCTAGCCAGGACTGATGGCATATACTTATCAACATATGTGCCAAGTAGCTACAGGGAGATTTGGGGGAGGAAGACCCTCATACTCCCTCCTCCTCCTATATGTCAGGTCTCAGGCCCTCCCAGACCGGGCTTGCATTTGGAGAGGCTTGTGGCAAGCTCTTTCTCAGGACTGCTACACTTTTCCTCACCCCATACTTAAAAAACAAAACAAAAGAAGACAAAACAAAACAAAACTTTTTAATTGAACTTTTCTTTTTCAAAACATATGCAAGGATAATTTTTCAACATTGACCCTTGTAAAACCTTCTGTTCCAGTTTCTCCCCTTCCCCCCCCACTCTCTCTCTTAGATTATAATTCAGTATATGTTAAACATGGTAAAATACATGTTGAATCTAACATATGTAGACATGTATACAATTGTCTTGCTACACAAGAAAAATCCGATCAAAGAGTAAAAAAAAAAAATGAGAAAGAAAATAAAATTCAAGTGAACAACAGCAAAAAGAGTGAAAATGCTGTGTTGTAATCCACCCTCAGTTCCCACAGTCCTCTCTCTGAGTGTAGATGGTTCTCTCCATCACAAATCTATTGGAATTAGCCCGAATCATCTCATTAACAAAGAGGGCCACATCCATCAGAATTGATCATCATACAGTATTGTTGTTGCTGTATATAATGATCTCCTGGTTCTATTTACTTCACTCAGCATCGGTTCATGTAAGTCTCTCCAGGCCTTTCTGAAATCCTCCTGCTGGTCATTTCTTACAGAGCAATAATATTCCATAACCTTCACAGACCATAACTTATTCAGCCATTCTCCAATTGATGGGCATCCACTCAGTTTCCAGTTTCTGGCCACTATAAAAAGGGCTGCCACAAACATTTTTGCACATCGGGGTCCCTTTCCCTCCTTTAAGATCTCTTTGTATCCCATACATCTAGGAGACATCTGTCATTTTTTAAAAATTAAAGCTTTTTATTTTCAAAACATCTGCATGGATAATTTCTTTTTTTTTTTTTTTTATTTTATAATTATAACATTTTTTGACAGTACATATGCATGGGTGGTTTTTTACAACATTATCCCTTGCACTTACTTCTATTCAGATTTTTTCCCTTCCTCCCCCAACCCCCTCCCCCAGATGGCAAGCAGTCTTATATATGTTAAATATATTACAGTATATTCTAGATACAATATATGTGTGTAGAACCGAATTTTTTGTTGCACAGGAAGAATTGGATTCAGAAGGTAAAAATAACAGTTTACATTCATTTCCCAGTGTTCCTTTTCTGGATGTAGCTGGTTCTGTCCATCATTAATCAACTGGAATTGGATTAGTTCTTCTCTATGTTGAAGAAATCCACTTCCATCAGCATACATCCTCGTACAGTATCATTGTTGAAGTGTATAATGATCTTCTGGTTCTGCTCGTTTCACTCAGCATCAGTTGATGTAAGTCTCTCCAAGCCTCTCTGTATTTCTCCTGTTGGTCATTTCTTATAGAACAATAATATTCCATAACATTCATATACCATAGTTTACCCAACCATTCTCCAATTGATGGACATCCATTCATCTTCCAGCTTCTAGCCACTATGAAAAGGGCTGCCACAAACATTTTGGCACATCCAGGTCCCTTTCCCTTCTCTAGTATTTCCTTGGGGTATAAGCCCAGTAGTAGTATGGCTGGGTCAAAGGGTATGCACATTTTGATAACTTTTTGGGCATAATTCCAGATTGCTCTCCAGAATGGTTGGATTCTTTCACAACTCCACCAACAATGCATCAGTGTCCCAGTTTTCCCACAGCCCCTCCAACATTCATCGTTATTTGCTCCTGTCATCTTAGCCAATCTGACAGGTGTGTAATGATACCTCAGAGTTGTCTTAATTTGCATTTCTCTGATCAATAGTGATTTGGAACACTCTTTCATATGAGTGGAAATAGTTTTAATTTCATCATCTGAAAATTGTCTGTTCATATCCTTTGACCATTTATCAATTGGAGAATGGCTTGATTTCTTATAGATTAAAGTCAATTCTCTGTATATTTTGGAGATGAGGCCTTTATCAGAACCTTTAACTGTAAAAATTTTTTCCCAATTTGTTACTTCCCTTCTAATCTTGTTTGCATTAGTTTTGTTTGTCTGCATGGATAATTTCTCCGGATTTGAACTCGGGTCCTCCTGAATTCAAGGCTGGTGCTCCATCCACTGCGCCACCTAGCTGCCCCATCGTCTTCTGAAGATGCTTCTGGAGTCACTAAGTCCTGCTGATGAGCAGAAAAGAACTAGTTTTCTGTCCCTGATGCTGGCTGCTATTTGTCCGCTGGGGGAGCACCCAACATGGGAATGGGCCTCTCCATGGGGCCATGATGCTCTGAGCTAAGGCTGGTCCTCTAGTCTTTTATTTCTCTATAGAGTGCTTTATAGGGGCAGCTAGGTGGCGCAGTGGTTAGAGCACCAGCCCTGAAGTCAGGAGGACCTGAGTTCCAATCTGGTTTCAAACACTTAACACTTCCTAGCTGTGTGACTCTGGGCAAGTCACTTAACTCCAATTGCCTCAGGGGAAAAAAAGTGCTTTATAGGTGCCCTTTGATTTCTGGAAATAAAACTCCTATAAAGATATAAACTTCTCTTATAGAGGCAGCTGAGTGGGCAGAGCACTAAGCCTGGAGTTGGGAAGACCAGAGTTCAAAGCTAACCTTAAACATTTACCAGCCAAGTGACCTTGAGAAAAGCACTTCCCCTCTGTCTCAATTTCCTCATCTGTAAAATGGGAATGATAACAGCAAGAACCTCCCAGAATTATTGTGATGCTCAAATGAGACAGTGCCTGGTATGCAATGGGCGCTTAATAAGTGTATATTATTCCCTTCTGTATAATAAAAGCAATTCACAAATTAATCATAAAATAAAAAATAAAATGTTCATCATAGCTTTCAGGGGAGGAAAATGTATACAACATTCTTAGTGATCCAATGCTTCTCTAAGGTGAGGGTCATTAATGTCAACTTTCAAGGTGACCCACTCAAGGTCATAAAATAGCAAACAGCAAAACTCAAATTTGAATCTGTATCTCTTGGCTTGAGATACAGTGTCTTTCCCTTAGTAGAGCCGAGCAGGAGAATAGAGAAGGCCTTTTATCCATGTCTGGACAAACCTTAGTGGTACCAGAACAGGGTCAGCATGGCTCAGAGGTCCATTGGCCCAAGGAGAAGAATATGCTCACGTGTTAATGGCTCAACCTAATGATAAGCATATCCTTGACACAAAGCATTGCTAATTACAATGATTAATGAGTTTAATTTACTTAGAAAGAATAATGGTCAATCAGTCTTTTGTCCAGGTTTAAACCCAGTGCTGTCTGTCTTTTTCCCTATGCTCTCCCCTCTCTAACCTTCACCCTCCCATCCCCAGCCCACTCATACTTCATCTTAACAGTCTCTGCTTCATCTCCTAATTGCTTCCCTGTAGATGTTTAAGAAGTGATTGCCATTGTTCTTAGATCTGCTTTTGGGGGTTTGCCCCAGAATACAGTAAGTGCTTAATAAATGCTTGTAGATTGACTGACTTAACATTCTACTGGGGCAGACCCAAGCTGACATTGAGTGCAAGATACCCTCCCCCTCTTCTCCCATTCACCATCCCTAACTGTTTTGAGTCCTGGCCAACCAAGTCATGGCCCCACCCAGATGAGCTGTGAGCTGACTTGCCAGCACCTGCCCCATTTCCCAGAATCACTTCTTCCTCCTTAGCTGCTCATAAAAGCACTTTTCTTACAGCAGTCTTCGGATCTGGCCAAGTCACTCCCCTATCTGGTCCTCGGTTTCCTCATCTGTAAAATGACTTCCCAGGTCCTTGCCAGCTTTCAGCCTAAGATTCCATGATCTTGTAAGTTGGTAGGGCAGGTGTCATTACCCCCATTGGGCAGATGCAGAAATGAAGCTTCCCGTCTGGGCTCATATGGCCGATGGGGGGTAGAACTGAGACTCAGCCCATCTCACTCAAGTTCCAAAATAAAGGAGATGGACTTTGGCTCTCACATGGGCAGAGCAGATGAAAACCTATTTTCAGAGCATAAAATGACCAAGAGTCTTAGAATAGGTGCCCACTACATACACACTGTGCTGTGTGCTTTATAAATATCATCAATTGTTCCTTGCAACAACTCTGGAGTTGTTCAGTCTGACTCTTCCTGCCCCAATTTGGAATTTTCTTGGCAGAAATAGTAAAGTGACTCGCCATTTCCTCCTCCAGCTCATTTTACAGATGAGGAAACTGAGGCAGATTGTGAAAATGACTTGCCTAGCTTCACAGAGATAGGATCAGAAGATGGACTTGGTTCTGTCTACTGGATCACCAGCTCAATGGACTGCAAAGGGCACCCACTGGAGTCCTAGTCCTGGCTTTGCTACTCACTCACTGTCATTGCTGTAGGCAGGCCCCTTTCTCTTGGGCACTCCTTAGCAAATTAAAAATAGACTGGGCCATCGCCAAGTTCTGGGCCTGAGATCTAATCCCTGAAAGGTAGCCTGTAGCGACTGGACAGAGAGGATTTTCATCCCTCGTCCTCCTCCTCCTCCTCCTCCTCCTCCTCCTCCTCCTCCTCCTCCTCCTCCTCCTCCTCCTCCTCCTCCTCTTCCTCCTCTTCCTCCTCCTCTTCCTCCTCCTCCTCCTCCTCTTCTCTTCCTCCTCCTCCTCCTCCTCCTCCTCCTCCTCCTCCTCCTCCTCCTCCTCCTTCTCTTCTCTTCTTCCTCCTGGTCTTTCTGCAGCTTTGAGCCTCCAGTCATCCTCACCCACAGCAGAGACACAAAACTGGAAGCATCTGGGAGAACCGGGGACTAGGCTGATAATTGAATCAGGCTTAGGGGGAAGCCTAGCTCCAGGCTTGATTGGTATGCAGGGCCAGTCAAAGTGCTTAAGAAAAACTTATTAATTTCCTTTCTACAAAGACTAAGAGTACGACAGTAATCACAGTATCAAGTCATAAAAAAAAAAAAAAAATCCTCTATTGAAAATAGCAGTTGGGGCTCTGGGGAGTTGAGCAAAAAAAGATTGTATTAAGATAAAGTAGATTATAACACAGCGGACATTAAAGGTTGTCATTGTCTGGTGAATCCCATCAGGAAGTCACCAAATCGCTGATTCCACAACCAGGCCTAGAGTGCTGTGCCCCTGACTGATTTATCCCTGCTAGCAGTGAGGGAGATCCTTCTGGTCTGGGGGGAGCCGGGCTCAGTCAGTCTGGCCTGTTCTGATCTGATCTGCTTGGGTTTGGGTTGGTCCGGGGTGATCAAATTAGGGCACAACTGGGTCCTACTGGATTGGACTGAGCAGAGTTGAGTTGGGCAAGGAAGGATAGAAGGGCATCGCCTTTGCTCAGTCGTGATTAGCTTGGGTACCTCCTGCTTGCCTCAACTTGTCAGGAGGGCAGGGGAGTTGAGACCTTAGCTCTCAGGGAGCAATTCTGACAGGAGCTTGAGGAGGACTGGGAAGGAGGACCATCTAGTACTTGACTTCTTGGGAATGGACTTTCCTAGCTTTGGAAAAGACATTTCAGCTTGTTAAATGTTGTTAAACAGCCAGTCAGTAGATGAGCATTTCTTAAGCTTTCACTCCATTCTAGCTTCAGTTACAAACATCAGCAAAAGAAAGAGCGAGACAACTATGGAAAAGCCCAGGAAACTCAGAAAAAGAAAAGAGCTGTCCACTTTGAGTGGTCCTAATGAAGCACCAATACCAACTACTGTTCAGAGTTAGCTAAATGGGGTCCCTCCTCTGCTGGGGATCTAGTCTAAGACAGACATGGACACCATCAAAAACATCCTTGAAATAGGAATGAAGACTCAGCTCATGTTTATAGGGAGTGCTTGAAGCTTTCAAAAGGGCCTAATTCTATGCATTTAGGGAATGGGAAGGAGGGTCAGCTGGGAATGGGATAGGGGCTCAGACAAGCTTCCCAACTCAGCCTCTGCTCTTTGGTCTGGTAGACAATAATTTCATGGAATTGAGAGCTACAAGGGACTTTAAAGATTATCTTTAATAAGATAATCTTATTTATCCCAAAGTTTCTTAAAGTGTGGGTAGCCCCATATGGGATTTTGTAACTGAAAGTGGGAAGTCATGACATTATGATTCATTATCAGTAAGTGTTGGATTTGTGTACCTATTTTATGTACCTATTTAGCTGTAAACATTTCTCAGGGGAAAAAGGGTTCTGAGTGAAAAAGGGTTAAGAAATCCTGATCTAGCACAGTGGTTCTCCAAGTGTGGTCTAGAGACTCCTGAGACTCTTTCAGATGGCCCTCAAAGTTAAAAATTAATTTTTCTACAATAATACAAAGGTTTTATGTGTTTTATTAAAAAACATTCCTCCTTTTCTCAACTACAGGTCTGTGTGAGACAGCTGGGTGGCTCAGTGGTTAGAGCACTAGAGTCAAGAAGACTTGCATTCAATATGAACTTCAGATACTGGCATGGTGTACAAGTCAACTAACCTCTGTTAGCCTTAATCCAGAGGAGAAGGAAGTGGGAAGCCATTCTAGTACCTTTTCCAAAAAACCTCATGACTGGTGATGGCACAATATGCCCATAGGGTCAGGAAGAGTCAGCCTGACTGAACAACAACTGGGAAAAACTGGATTTTCTTTATAAACTTCAACCAAAAAAACCCACATCTCAACAGACTTAATGTAGCAGCAGATATACCAATTCAGCTGTCTTCTCTGAAGCCAGATATTAAAGAGATTTGCAAACGTATATAAAACAACATCATTCTTCTTGCTATTTTTTTGGAAAATATAATTATTTTTCATAAAAATATGTTTCTAATGAATGACTTTATCATTATTTTAAAATGAACAGCTAAATATTTGAGAAATTTATCAGTTGTTATTTTTACTATGATAAATAATTTTAAAATCTAATCCACCTAAACAAAACCCTTTGGAGGAGAGAGGAAGAATCCTTAATAATTTTTAAGAGGACAAAGGAAAATGAAAATGTTGCACATGTATAAACTTTATCAAATTGTTTACTGTCTCAGGGAAGGTAGAGGGCAGGGAGAGAATTTGGAATTCAGTTTAAAAAAATGAATGTTAAAAATTGTTTTTACATGTAATTGGAAAAAAAATTATTTAAAAAAAAAAAAAAGGGATCCTGAAAGCAAGAAATCGATTCCAGCCCATCTAGTACAATTGTATTATTTTATATTTGGAAGAGTTTTGATTTCTAGTTCAGCAAGATATTTCCTGTGTGACCTTAGGCAAGTCATGTTATTTCACCATATCTCATTTTCTTTTTCTTAAAAAAAAATTATTATTTATAATTAGCATTCATTTTGAGCATTTATTTATATGTTTTAAAAATAGCTTTTTATTTTTCCAAATACATGCACAAATAGTTTTCAACATTCACCTTTGCAAAACCTCGTTAATAACATTGATTTAAAAATGTTTTGAGTTCCAAATCCTTTCCCTTCCTCTAGCTCCTCCCCCACCCGTCGAGAAGGAAAGCAATATGATATCAATTATGCAAAACATATTTCCATATTAGTCATGTTGCAAAACAGGGGGAGGGGAAGCAAGAAAAAAATTATGCTTTGATTTGCTCATCAGTTCTTGCTCTGAGGATTAGACCTCACTTCCCTTGTAAAGTAAAATGTTACCTAGAAACACGAGTTGAATATTTATCCTATTATCTCTCCTTTCAGGGGTTATCTGAATGTCTGACTTCCCCTGGAGCAGGCCTAAAGAGGCTCAGTGGCTGGGCCTAGGTGGCTCAGATATAAGCAGTTCAGCCAATATTCAAAGGCAGGGCCTCTGAAGCAGGATACGTCACCAACCCTAGTGTAGAGTAGTGGAAAGGGTGATGGATTTGGAGCCAGAGGCCCTGGCTTCAAATCCCAGCTCTACCACTTTATGGTGACCTTGGACAGCTCCCTCGGACTTTGCTTTATTTTCTAAATAAAAGATTCAAAGTGGGATCAGGGTACCTTAATCTTTTTGTGGGTCAGTCTGGTGAAACTTAGAACCCCCATTCTCAGAACATTTTTTATAAATAATGGAAGGAAATGTTAAATTTCTGTTAGAGTTTAGTGAAAATAAACAAACAAATGAATAAATAAATGAATATATTTCCCTTATTCAAGTTCATGGATTTTCTCCTCCCCACTCCCTCCCCACATCCCTTCCCAGTCTCTCTCTGGACCCCATGAATTGACCCCAGTTTGAGAGCCCCTGGTTTAGGCTTTGTCCACAGCACAGATCTATAATTCTATGACTCCAAATCCTGTTGGGGTTTTTTGGCCAAGGAAGGAGGCAGTCTAGGGGGGCCGGAGAGTCTTCCCCCTCACCCCCAGTGTTTCAACCGTGGGTGTGGCATCCTGCCCAGCCCAGCTGCAGAGGCCCCGAGTCCCTGCCTGAGTTGTGCATGAGTTGCCCTGGGCATTTGGAGGCTAAGAAATGAAGAGATGGCTTAGTTAAGGTAATGGGGTTCTGCGGAGATTAATGAGACTTGGTGAAGTAACTAAAACCAATCCAATTGCCAGTTAATAAGCACATTTAAAGAATGATTTGAAAGTGTGAAAATATTTAAAGGGAATGCTAATTTCATGAGGAGAGGGAAATTCAGGGGAATGAGACAAGATAAATGCAGCCGTTTTAGGAGGCTCATCCTTTTTAGGCTGGCGGCTCTCTGCAGGGGGAGGGGACTTTCCACCTTTTGCCCAAATGGTCATTTGGGCCAAGTCTCTTGGGGCACAAGGCTGGGGACAAGATCTCAGAGAGGTAATTGACTTGGAAGAGAAGGGGAGAACACCTCTCTGATTGGAAAGCCTCCAAATACATTGTCTTTGTAAAGCCATAAATCTGTTTAAGTGTAAATTCTCCCCAGAGGGCACTGGAGTGTGTATCCGAAGGCCCTCATCTACGAGAGAAATTTCTACTACTAAAGAATAGAGCTTCGGCTCTGGAGTCCAAGGATCTGGGTTCAAGTCTTGCCTCTGACCTATGTGACCTCGGACTATAGGTTGACTACTTTGTCCCTTTGTCCAGATGAGGAAAAGTTGGATTAAATGGACTCTAAAGTCCTTTCTAAATATATGGTGTGTGAATCTCATATCAAGCAAGCACCAATCAATGAATACCTACAAAGTATAGGGCACTATAGGGAATATGTAGATGAACTGGATATACAATCTAGTTAGAGAGATGAGACAGGAGGCTATGAAAATTTAAACCACAAAGTGAGGCATGTCTTTCCAGTTCTGAATTGTATGATCCTTTAATGAGAATATGGACAGTAAAAACTACAAGAGTTTAGAGGAAGGGAAAGATTATTGGGTTGGGGCTAATGGGAAGGACGCAGAGGACTCTATGGATCTCTAGGAATATATATATATACACACTCACACAAATATAGATAGATTTGTAGCTAACAATCTATTTTCTTTGCAGAATACCAGAAGGGCAGAATGAGAATCCAAGTTATTAGTATTACTACTACTACTACTACTACTACTACTACTACTACATAAATATATAATTTATATATACAAATATAGATAGATTTGTGGCTAGCAGTCTATTTCCTTTGCAGAATACCAGAAGGGCAGAATGAGAATCCAAGTTATTAGTATTACTACTACTACTACTACTACTACTACTACTACTACTACTACTACTACTACTACATAAATATATAATTTATATATACAAATATAGATAGATTTGTAGCTAGCAATCTATTTCCTTTACAGAATACCAGAAGGGCAGAATGAGAATCCAAGTTATTAGTATTACTACTACTACTACTACTACTACTACTACTACATAAATATATAATTTATATATACAAATATAGATAGATTTGTAGCTAGCAATCTATTTCCTTTGCAGAATACCAGAAGGGCAGAATGAGAATCCAAGTTATTAGTATTACTACTACTACTACTACTACTACTACTACTACTACTACTACTACTACTACATAAATATATAATTTATATATACAAATATAGATAGATTTGTAGCTAGCAATCTATTTCCTTTACAGAATACCAGAAGGGCAGAATGAGAATCCAAGTTATTAGTATTACTACTACTACTACTACTACTACTACTACTACTACTACTACTACTACTACTACTACATAAATATATAATTTATATATACAAATATAGATAGATTTGTAGCTAGCAATCTATTTCCTTTGCAGAATACCAGAAGGGCAGAATGAGAATCCAAGTTATTAGTATTATTATTACTACTAGTACTCATATATATATGTCAATTATATATATATATATATATATATATATATATATATGTATGTCAATTATATATACAAATATAGATGGATTTGTGGCTAGCAGTCTATTTCCTTTGCAGAATACCAGAAGGGCAGAATGAGAATCCAAGTTATTAGTATTACTACTACTACTACTACTACTACTACTACTACTACTACTACTACTACATAAATATATAATTTATATATACAAATATAGATGGATTTGTGGCTAGCAGTCTATTTCCTTTACAGAATACTAGAAGGGCAGAATGAGAATCCAAGTTATTAGTATTATTATTACTACTAGTACTCATATATATATATGTCAATTATATATATATATATATATATATATGTCAATTATATATACAAATATAGATGGATTTGTGGCTAGCAGTCTATTTCCTTTGCAGGATACTGGAAGGGCAGAATGAGAATCCCAGTTATTAGTATTATTATTATTTGAGAGATAATCATGGTTAAGTGACTTGCTCAGGGTCACACACCTGGTCAATGACTAAGGGTAGATATGAACTCAAAACCTTTCCACTCCAGGGCCAGTGCTCTATCCGCTGCTGCTCCTCCTAGCTCCCCAAGAATCCAGGTTAAAAAAAGTTACCTGGGATTCTGGAAGCCTAAGATTAGCTCAACTCCAAGAGACAAATTAGAGATCATCTAGGGGAACTGGACCCTCTTTTCACCCAGCATCCGTAGCTCTTCTGAAAGGAGATCCAAGTCAGAGAGCTATGTAGAGGAGAGTGAGGGACTCCTGAGTGCTGGACTAAACTGAGTCAGCCCGGGCATTGGAGGCCCTTTGGGCACAGACTGTCAGAACAGAAAGAGCCCTGGAACTAGAGGACGTGGAGCTTTCCTTTAAACATAGATTGTCCTCAGAACATCAAAGTAATCTCAAAATGCAGAATGTTAAATCAAAAAGGAGGGCCCTTAGCAATCATTTAGTCCAAGTCCCTGATGCCTCAGTTTCCCCATCTGAAAAATGGCTTGAATCTTTTCACCAGCATCTCCCTCCCTTTCTTGCCAAGAGTTTGAGAGCTTTTGAGTTAATGCCTGCAAAGTGAGCAAAGATGAAAAGCCTTTATAAGTGCACAGTGTGGTTATTAATAACGTCTCTCGGCGCCGAATGCCTCTTTAATTCCCTTGCTTAAACCACTCTGGAATCCATAACAGTTGCCCCTTAGCCTGTAGTTATTTCTTTCCCTTAATGGTCTTTTATGGAGGGACCTTATTGAAAGCTTTTCCCCAGCCCAAGTAAATCATGTCCTCTGGGTCATCGCTGCCTGTGATTTTATTAACTTCTTACGAGAAGTCAGAGGCGTAAGAGGGAGGCCAAAATTTCCCTGATGCTCGTCTGAGTGCCATCCCTTGCCTGAGTGCCATCCCTCCCCCAAGTGCCATCCGTCTCCTGAGTGCCATCCCTCTCCTGAGTGCCATCCCTCACCCAAGTGTCATCCCTCTCCCGAGTGCCATTTCTTGCCCGAGTGCCATTTTTTGCCTGAGTGCCATCCCTTGCCCAGCTGAAGTCGGCCACGGCCAGTGCCAGGGACCCTGCTCAGGAATGCCAGGAGCCTGATCTCTGGGCCTCCGAGGCAGCCACCAGATGGAGGCTAGCCAGCCTTCCCCCTTTGTAACAAGCCATGCTCTCAATTGCAGATAGGAAGGGTCTGCCCACTCCCTGCTGCAGGGAAGGAGGAAATACTCCCAACTAGAAGTAACGGTGGCGCTCCTCAGGAGTGCTGGGTGCCGTGGAAGGGTCCCGTGGGACCACATCACTTTTAAAGTGTATTGTTATATATGTTTTATCCTATTTTTATTTTGTTAAACACTTTTTCTATTCTATTTTAACCAGTTTCCAAACATACTTCAGAGGGCTGTGAGTCCGGACACTGACTAGTGTCTTTTTTCCAGGGATAGAAACTGGGTCCCAGAACTGGCCCAAAGTCACGCAGCGTCTGGTGCAGATTTGAACCCATGACTTCTGCATCCTGCCGGCTGTCTGCTCGTGCTGCCTCTGTTGGACTCGATTTTATACTGCTCTGCTGCCGGGAGGGAGCCACGGCGTGGTCCGGGGTGGGGGAGACTCTGTGAAGGCGGATGGCTCCCCAATCCCGACCTCCGGGAGGTGTCAGGAGTGGGAAAAGGTCAAAGCCACCGTGAGGCTGCAGATGCTGACGCCAGGCTGCTTCTGCATCCTGGGGAGCAGCATAAACCATCTTTATTACTGCAGCAGCCGGAGAGCCAAGGAGAGGGAGGGAGGGAGGGAGGGAGGGAGGGAAGGAGGAAGGGAAGGAGGGAAGGAGCAGGGGACCCAGGCAGCTCTGGTGCAGGCTGAAGCACCGGTGTGAGTGTGTGAGTGTGTGTGTGTGTGTGTGTGTGTGTGTGTTTGCTGTGCATTGCATGGTGATTACATGCATGTGTCTGTGTGTGAATGGTTCTGTATTTATGGGTGCTGTGGGCTTCACGTGTGCATGTGCTCTTGTGTTTGTGCTCATCCATGTGCACATGTCTGGTACACATGTGTCTGTGTGTGATTACAGGTGTGTATTTATGGGTTCTGTGCTCATGTGTGTATTTATATGTGTGTGCTCGTGTGTACCATGTGGTTCAGTACGCATGCTGCATGCATGTGCTTATACACGTGTGTTTGTGTGTATGTGTATTCACGTGCCCTCACATGTGCTGGGGCAGAGCCAAGAGGCCCTCCCTTTAAGCCTGCCCCATGGGCGCGTGGGGGCAGCCTAGGCAGGGTTCCCATCTCAGGATTAGAGGGGCCAGGCTTCTTGCAGATTCAGGCTTGGAGCCTGGGAAGATAAATAGCCCCATCAAAGAGCTCCGAGAAGGGGCTGCTTCCCATCACATCCCATTGTCAGAGGCCTAATGAGCTGTGTTATTAAAGGAGAGCGCAGGAATACCTTGGGCTGGGAAGTTCCTTTCTTCCCTCCTTTGATGGAGTATGATCCCAGGGAGAAGAACTCACTGTGTGTCCCAGAACACGCCGAGTCTCCTCACCAGGACTTAGCTTCCTCCTTAGCAAAATGGGGGAGCTGGACTGGGTGAACTCAAAAGGTCCTCCCAGCTCTGACATCCCAGGTTCTAAGGGCCCTCCCAGCTCCGGCCTCCTGGGTTCTAAGGGCCCTCCCAGCTCTGACCTCCTGGGTTCTAAGGGCCCTCCCAGCTCTGACATCCTGGGTTCTAAGGGCCCTCCCAGCTCTGACCTCCTGGGTTCTAAGGGCCCTCCCAGCTCTGACATCCTGGGTTCTAAGGGCCCTCCCAGCTCTGACCTCCTGGGTTCTAAGGGCCCTCCCAGCCCTGACCTCCTGGGTTCTAAGGGCCCTCCCAGCTCTGACCTCCTGGTTCTAAGGGCCCTCCCAGCTCTGACCTCCTGGGTTCTAAGGGCCCTCCCAGCTCTGACATCCCGGGTTCTAAGGGCCACTGGCATTATTTTCATAACAAGGACAATAATAGTTCAATTTGTGCTGGTCTTTAAGAATAACAAAACACCTTACGAATATTATCTCATTTAATTTTCATATCACTCTTTGGAGGTAGATGCTATGATTATCCCCATTTTGCAGATAAAGAAACTGAGCCAAATAGAGGCAAAATGATTTGCTTGGGATCACACAGCTAGTAAGTGTCTGAGACTGGATCTGAACTCAAGGCTTTCTGACTTAGAGTGAAGTTTCTATTTCTGAGTTCTCTCTAAATCACAATTTTATTGTTAGGGCAATTTATGAAGTATCAAGCATATACCAGGCACAGTGCTAAGTACTTTGCAAATATCCTTTCCTTTTATCCCACTTCTGTTTGCCTAAGGGACCGCTAAGGGACTCTCCATGATCCTATTTGAGGTTTTCTTGGCAGAGACATTGGAGTGGTTCACCACTTCCTTTTCCAGCTCATTTTACATCTCGCCAACCCTTTCCTTCTAGGGTGTCAGAAAGGAAGGTAGAAGAGCTTCTGGGTTAGCACCCACGGGTGGAGGGTGGGGCCTCGATCTCCTGAAGAGCCCCAAATTTGGCCTCCAAGGACCTGAGCGCCTCCACTTCTATGGGGTCATTGCTTAATCCCTGTGTACCTCCACTTCTTCCTCTGTGGAGTGAAGGGATTGGACTAAATGGCCTCTGATGAATGACAAGGTGTAGTTAATATTAATATAGTTAGATCTTAGAAAGCCCTTTCCCCGATGTCACCTTGAAATAACTCCGGAAGGCAGGTGCTATTATTCTCCTCACTTAGCACTTGAGGAAACTGAGGCAATGGGAGAATGTGACTTGCTGAGTGAGTTCTCCCTGACTCCAGTTAATCCCCTGTTCCTTCCAGCTGTTATCTCAGAACCAACCAGTCCAACCCTCCCATTTTACAAAGCAGGGAGACTGAGGCTACAGCCCAAGGAAACTGTTATCCACTCAAGGTTATTCTGGCAATATCAGAAATGGGAGATGAGTTCAGACCTCCTGACCCCAGAGGCAGGGCTATTTCTGCCTCCTCTAACCCACCTGAGGGGCGGGGACAGCATCAGGTACTTTAGACTTGAGAGAACACTACCCCCCCTCCCCAAGAAGGGTCCATTGCTCCTTGTCCTGATGGACCTGATGATGAGAAATGGCAATCAGAAGCTTAGCCCCTCTACCACTGCCATCACCTTGTAAAGAGATGAGCAAGCTCAGAGCAGTGTGTGAGCGTGTGATTGTGTGTGATTGTATGATTGTGTGCGTGATTGTATGATTGTGTGCATGATTGTATGATGGTGTGCGTGATTGTATGATTGTGTGTGGTTGTATGAGTGTGTGTGTGTGTGAGTATGTGTGATTGTGTGTGTGAGGTGTATGTGTGAGTGTGATTGTGTGTGAGTGTGAATGTGTGTGTGAGGGTGAGTGTGTGTGTGAGTATGTGTGATTGTGTGTGTGAGGTGTATGTGTGAGTGTGATTGTGTGTGAGTGTGAATGTGTGTGTGAGGGTGAGTGTGTGTGTGTGAGTATGTGTGATTGTGTGTGTGAGGTGTATGTGTGAGTGTGATTGTGTGTGAGTGTGAATGTGTGTGTGAGGGTGAGTGTGTGTGTATGTGTGATTGTGTGTGAGGTGTATGTGTGAGTGTGATTGTGTGTGAGTGTGAATGTGTGTGTGAGGGTGAGTGTGTGTGTGAGTATGTGTGATTGTGTGTGAGTGTGAATGTGTGTGAGAGGGTGAGTGTGTGTGTGAGTATGTGTGATTGTGTGTGTGAGGTGTATGTGTGAGTGTGATTGTGTGTGAGTGTGAATGTGTGTGTGAGAGTGAGTGTGTGTGTGAGTATGTGTGATTGTGTGTGTGAGGTGTATGTGTGAGTGTGATTGTGTGTGAGTGTGAATGTGTGTGAGAGGGTGAGTGTGTGTGTGAGTATGTGTGATTGTGTGTGTGAGGTGTATGTGTGAGTGTGATTGTGTGTGAGTGTGAATGTGTGTGTGAGAGTGAGTGTGTGTGTGTGTGAGTATGTGTGATTGTGTGTGTGAGGTGTATGTGTGAGTGTGATTGTGTGTGAGTGTGAATGTGTGTGAGAGGGTGAGTGTGTGTGTGAGTATGTGTGATTGTGTGTGTGAGGTGTATGTGTGAGTGTGATTGTGTGTGAGTGTGAATGTGTGTGTGAGAGTGAGTGTGTGTGTGTGTGAGTATGTGTGATTGTGTGTGTGAGGTGTATGTGTGAGTGTGATTGTGTGTGAGTGTGAATGTGTGTGTGAGGGTGAGTGTGTGTGTGAGTATGTGTGATTGTGTGTGTGAGGTGTATGTGTGAGTGTGATTGTGTGTGAGTGTGAATGTGTGTGTGAGAGTGAGTGTGTGTGTGAGTATGAGGGTGAGTGTGAGTGTGAGTGTGTGAGGGTGAGTGTGTATCTGTGTGAGCGTGTGTGAGGGTGTGTGTATCTGTGTGAGTGTGTGTGGGTGAGTGTGTGTGTGTGTGTGTGAGTGTGAGTGTGAGTGAGTGTGTGTGGGTGAGTGTGGGTGAGTGTGTGTGTGTGAGGGTGAGTGTGAGTGTGAGTGTGTGTGAGTGTGAGTGAGTGTGTGTGAGTGTGTGTGAGTGTGAGTGAGTGTGTGTGGGTGAGTGTGTGTGAGTGTGAGTGTGAGTGTGAGTGTGTGTGGGTGAGTGTGTGTGTGAGGGTGAGTGTGAGTGTGAGTGTGTGGGGGTGAGTGTGTGTGTGAGGGTGAGTGTGAGTGTGAGTGTGAGTGTGTGAGTGTGTGTGAGTGTGTGAGGGTGAGTGTAGTGGGGACTGCTGCAGTACACAAGCTCCTGAATTAGCTTCCAGGGTCCTTGCAGAGAGACAGCGGCTGGGAGCGGCGCGAGTGTGTCTGGGGGGACCCGGCAGCCGAGAGATAAATGCGCCTGTGCAGAGATGCTGCCCCCAGAAAGCAGGGCCCCATTAATAACAGTAATAACCCCTGCCAGAGGCAGCTGGGGCGGCTCCTGGCGAAATGCCGCTCCCTGCCCCATCTGGGTCAGAAACAATTGCGAAGGTCTGGTCTAGCTCCTCTTGTCAGTATAGGCAAATGTCCTTGCCCCACGTGTGGACGCCAAATGTAGTGAGCTGTCGTCTCTAGAAGCTGCTGGATCGCTCTCTGGGAAGAGATCTGCTGTGTCTACTCAAATCTCTCAGACAGATTCTTCTTCCTGTAGTGAACCGTTGTCTCCAGGCAGTTGCTGTTAACTCTTGTCCAAAGAAGTGACTTCCCTTCCTGCAGAGAGCCCCGTCAGGCCTGATGTAATGCAGAGAGTCTTCTTCTTTCTCTGAGAGTCCTCTCTTTTATTCTCCCAGAGAATGGGCGTGGGATAATGCAAGGGCTTCTGGGAAGAACCACCCCAGCCAATGATCTTGCCCCCTCTATCAAGTCAACCTGAGTTCTCACCTTGTAATTGTCCAGAAAACCTGAATTCTCACCTTGTCACCATCCAGACAACCTCAGTTCTCACCTAGTAATCCCAACATCTCCCCCTTTCTTTTGATTTAGAACATAGGACAGTCATGACCTTGAAACATAAATCCATCAATATGGGAAGTATTACAGATAATTACATAAATTACATAAGCACATAGTAACATAGTAACATAACACATGCTAGAAGTATATAACATAATCATAATCATAAATTGAAAATTTATAAATGTCCATAAGTCCATTGTCCATTATTCTCATCTTGTGTGAGGAAGTCCAATGATTCCTGCTGGTTTTTAAAGTTCTTTAACAGTCTTCTTATTATCCATGCTCTTTCAGTGTCAGATGTTTCTTAGATCTTCTCCTTTATTTTGAGGTCTTTCTCTTTTTCTGTCTCTCTCTGATGGATAAGGCGAATATGACTCGTTGGCACCCATCTGATTCCTTCTCCTGCTGAAGAAATACAAGCAAACCCTCTCTCCCAGGCAGTTAATCTATCTAATTACCTTCTATTTACCACTTTCTAAATATCTTCTCATCATTTGGCAATTACATTGGAATTGTTTGCACTGGACACAGCCCTGTTGGTTTAAAAGGCCTGTATTCTCCCCAAGTGTAATCCATTTTTGCAATCTGATTGCCTTTTGGCTCACTTATCAGGTAATCCCTTTCTGCCATGTGATTGCTTTTCTGCTGGTTGATCAAATCAGAGTCCTGACCTTCTAAAGGCTCTTTGGGTGTAACATCAGCTGCCATCATGCCCCAAGTCTTTTTTGCCTGGGGCCCTGGACCTGGGCCCCTCATCCCATTTTCCTGAATTATTCTACACTCTGATGCCCAATGGAGTCCTCTGTTGCATTTTAGACATGGGGTTTTAGGTCTTCTTTCACCCTGTCTTCTCACTGTATCTCCATATCTACACTGAGCTCTTAGATGCCCTATTTTTCCACATTGAAAACATCGCCGATTTTCTCTAGAAGTCCCTTGCCAGGAGGGACCCTGCCTTTCCACATTCATCATTGTCCGGGTGTAAAAAGCATTTGTTCCCACTGTAGCACAGCGTCTTATGATCTCCTCTAAAGGAGCATCTTTGTCTAATCCCCATATAATTTTTTTGCAAATCTCATTGGCATTTTCCTTAGCCAGATGTCTGGTCATTATTTCTGTAGCTGAATTTTCTCCAATAGTTCTTTTGACAGCAGTTTGCAAACGTCCCACAAAATCTGCAAAAGGTTCATTGGGACCTTGCTGTATTTTAGTGAAAGCCTCTCCACGATCTTTCTGTCCAGGAAGGACACCCCAAGCTTTTATTGCAGCCTTAGCAATTTGTTCATATATTGTCATGGTATAATTAATCTGTTCCGAATTCTCTCCATACTGACCTTCACCAGCTAAGTGCTCAAAAGTGAATTGTGTGTTAACTCCTATTTCCAAATTGCATCTGACTTGAATTTTACATAATTCATGAAATTCCGCAAGCCATAATAAATTTTCTCCAGGTTCCAGACATGTCCTTGCTATGGATTTCCAATCATTCGGGGTTAGGACTTCATAAGACAAACCATCTAGTAACATTTTGACATAAGCTGATGTAGCCCCATAAAGGGTACAACCTTTTTTCAAATCCTTAATTTTATTCAAATCTAAAGGTGCATATCTTCTCCTTTTATGACCTACAGAGTCAATCTCTTCAATCACAGGATATGCATGTATAAAATCACTTATATCCTGTCCTTCTCTCTTAGCTTTAACCAATGCTTTTTCTAATCTTGTCATAGGCTTAGGCTGCTTCACAGACAATTCTGTTTGTGTTTCTGCCTCTTCCCCTCCTCCTTCTTGCTCCAACCCTGAAGGGTTAATTGAGGGAGGAGATGGGAGGTGCTCCTGTTGCTGTTGCTCAGAATTGTACTTAACTTCATTGTTATCTGATTCATCCTTTTCACCTAGTTTAGTTGACACTTCCCCATTTTGCTCCTTCATCTCTTCCTTTAGAATAACATTTTTTAAAGCCATTTGGATTAAATTGTAGGTATGAATTGTATCTTTGGAAACTGAGTTTGGTCTGGAACCAAAGGGTAAAATGTCACAAAGACAATTGTAGTGTTCACCTAATTGCTCTCCTACTAATTTCCACTCATCTGGATCCAATTCTTTTTCCAGAGAAAAAGAAGGACATATAACCTTCACAGTTCTTAAAAGTTCACTAATCTCCTCTAAAATTATAATCAATCCTTGGCTTTTCATAACCTTGATGATGCTCTCTAAACATTTTCCTTGAACAGAAGGTGTTTGCCCCATTTCACTATAAGAGATTCCTGGTTTAGCCCTTAACAAGTTAAGTTCCTTATTTATCTATTAGCACACTCACTTAATCTTTAACAAAGTTTCCTCTTTACTCACGGTTCTGGGTCAGAGAGACTGAGATCTAGATCGGAAGCTTTTCCACTGGAATCAGGACCGTGTCTGTCCCTGTTCGGGCGCCAAATTGCGAAGGTCTGGTCTAGCTCCTCTTGTCAGTATAGGCAAATGTCCTTGCCCCACGTGTGGACGCCAAATGTAGTGAGCTGTCGTCTCTAGAAGCTGCTGGATCGCTCTCTGGGAAGAGATCTGCTGTGTCTACTCAAATCTCTCAGACAGATTCTTCTTCCTGTAGTGAACCGTTGTCTCCAGGCAGTTGCTGTTAACTCTTGTCCAAAGAAGTGACTTCCCTTCCTGCAGAGAGCCCCGTCAGGCCTGATGTAATGCAGAGAGTCTTCTTCTTTCTCTGAGAGTCCTCTCTTTTATTCTCCCAGAGAATGGGCGTGGGATAATGCAAGGGCTTCTGGGAAGAACCACCCCAGCCAATGATCTTGCCCCCTCTATCAAGTCAACCTGAGTTCTCACCTTGTAATTGTCCAGAAAACCTGAATTCTCACCTTGTCACCATCCAGACAACCTCAGTTCTCACCTAGTAATCCCAACAAGAAACAAATGGAAAAAACGATTCCATTATCTTCTAATGGACTGTAATGTCACTTTTTATTAGGTCCTGGGTTTTAATCAGGCTGCTCGGGAACAGGGACGCTCCGGCTCCTCCCCGGGGACAATTTCTCCGAGGGTCCCCTTAGCCCCCCGCGGGCAGGCCGTGCCAGATGTCACCTTTCTCTATCTCTTCCCTCCTCCCTTCCCTGCGCCATTTCTCCTCGGGTGTCCGCTGCTCGGACCGGGCCGCCGGGACCTGGGCCCTAGTTCTAAAGCTGCGGGGGGAGGGGGGCAGGGGGACGGTGGAAGGGGGAGGAAAGGGGGCCTTGATGGGCCGCGGGTTCAGAGGCGGGCTGGGGGGAAGCTTCCTATGGAAAGTAAAGACAGAACAGCACAGAGGGGGATGGAAGAAGGGGGGCGCTGAATTCTGAACTGGGATCAGGCGGCGGATGGGGGAGCCAAGGAGTCGGACTCCCAGCCCCATCCCAAGGGCTGGCCTTTGGACAGGTCATTCCTCCCTCGTCGGAAAACGGGGGCGGGGCCTGGGCACCCCTGAGCCGCTTTTCCACTCCTAAATCTGGGGGCCGCCTCCCTCCCGGGGCTTCCTCCACCGTGAAACGAAGAGGGCGAGAACCGAGGCCTGGGAGGCCCATGGGGCGCTAAGGGGCCTGTCCCCTGGTCACTGAGAGGCTCTCCCCAAAGGTCCTTCCACAGGTTTTAGTGGCTCCGCGCACTTGGATGGGAAAAAAGTCCATGTGTATTTTCATGAATCTTTAATTTTCCTTGAAGTCTTCTGCATTTTAGGGCCCGCATTTAAAAGCTGATTCTGAGAAGGGGCCCCGGGCTTAGCCGAGAGACGTCCCGCTCACAAAGAGGGCTGAGGAGCCCCGGTCTGGAAGGGAGAGAAGGGAGAAAGGGAGGGGGCCGGAGAGCAGAGCTTGGGGGGCGGGGGGGGGGGAAGAAGGAGAAGGCGGCGGCTAATTGTAACGGGGGCAGGGAGGACCGATGGCAGCAGCGGGGAGGCGAGGCGGGGGCAGGCAGGGACGGAGAGGTGAGCCGCCAGCCGCCGGGGCGGGGGCGCCTCTGACAAGGCCCGTTCGGCTGTTCTCGTCCCTGACAAGAAAAGAACACTTGTCCCGGTTATTTTTAGAAGAAAACACAACACCCTCATCACCTCCTCAGACTCTTTCCCCCGCAGTCTGGAGGCTCCTGGCAGCTGCCAAATGCGCGAGCTGATGGCCTTCGGTCCCGCCCACCTCCCGCCCGGACCAGCCGCCCTCGCTGAGAGAGACCTCGGGACAAGGAGGGACCTGGGGGTATCCCCAGCCGTAACAACAAGGAGGCAGAGGCTCATGGATGCAGAGCTGGAAGGATCTTCGCGAGGGCTTCTTTTACAGAGCGGGAAACCGAGTCAAGGATAGGCTAAGCCATTTCCATTAGTGGTCAGGGCAGAATTGAGGGTCTAACCTCAGGGCCCCATCACCTTTAGTGCTCAGCACCCCCTCCCCCCAGCCTGAGTTCACCACCAGATTCCTAATTTTAAAAATGGGAATAATCACAGCACCTGCTTCACAAGCTCGTTGTGAGAATCAGATAAGACAAAATTCACAAAGCATTCTGCCAACTTTCCAGCGCCGTAGAGCTGCTGCTTGTGCTAACTACCCCAGGCACTTTGTTCTGGAGCTTCCCCCCCCCCCCCAGGCCCTGGGGGGATTTCAGAGGTTCCTTGCAGGATGGGGGATGGAATCCCAAACTCTACTATTTACTGCCTCGGTGACCTCCGGCAAACCGCTTAATTTGTAGGGGACTCAATGGCCTCTGAGAGACCTTCCAGCTTTAAGTAATGCATTCATTTGGGCAATCCCCTCGGCTGTTTTCAGCTCCCTCCCCAGACTTCTCTAGCTTCCTCCTATATTTAGCCTGCAAAGAATAAAGCCATCCCCTCCTGGCTCTGGTTCTAGCCCCCAGGACCCCCAAGTCTCAGCCACTCCTCTGGAATCTCAATCCCAGAATCTCGAGAGCTGGATGAAATCTCCGAGAGTAATCTGAGACATCAATCAATCCATCAGCACTTATTAAGTGCCTACTGTGTGCCAGGAACTAGACATTCTCTCCAATCCTGGGCAGGAACATGGAGCGAGTTCATTTTAGCCATCAGTCAAGAGTGAGCAGGTAAGATCTGAGAGCCCCAGGGAGGCAAGGACTCACCTGAAACGCCGCTGCTGTCCTTCTGTGCTGTCACTTTCACTGTTCTGGGTGGGGGATGAGCGGGTATGTGTGGGCCTTCCTAAGCCCTGAAAAAGCCGTCTTGGTCATTCCCCTGTTCCCATGCCCTGGCTTGGTAAGGATTTCACCCTAGCCCTTAGTTTTGTAACGCTGCCATGAACGTGACATGGAGCCTTATGTTATCATCCTCATCTGGGCTGTGCCATCCTTCTCCTAGCCCATTATGCTCCCTGAGGACAGGGAGACCATCTCAGCTCATCTAAATGGTGACCAGTGACCAGCATGGGGTTTTGCAAACTTAGGTACTTAATAAATTCTTGTTGTTGTAATGTTGTCTGGAATTCAAGCTCCTCCAGGGCAAAGGATTCCTATCCTTGTTCTTGTATACTCAATATACAGTAGGTGCTTAATAAACGCTTTTAGTTAGATTGGATGGATTGGATTCTTAGGTGCAGAGATGAGACTAATGCTTGTTGCTATTGATGTTGACTGGCATGCAGGTTCCTCCAGGGCAAAGACTGTTTGGCTCCTGTCCTTGTTCTCTTAGTATCAGTAAAGTGTTCAGTATACAGTAGATGCTTAATAAATGGTGTTTTTTTTTTTTTTTTTTTTTTTTTTTTTAGTTTGGATTCTTAGGTAGAGAGATGAGACTAAAGGGAAGATTCCATAATTTAGCAAGGGAAGGAAAAGGAGGGCTGCTTTCTGATGTGACTTTTTCTAAGTACATTTGTAACGCTAGAAAATCCCCAATCTCTTTGACACAGAGATATTTATTTTGTGATAAGTCAAGCTAGATGTGTCACAGTGGTTTTCAGAGCTTCTCACAGATGGTCACACACAGGGGACAGCCTTTTCAAATATGGGGTGGGGGCTTGGGGGTGGAGGAGCATCTCACGGTGCTCCCACCTTGCCCAGGGCATGGAAAGTGCCTCCTCCTGGCTCTGCCCGCTTGGATGCCCGCATTTGGGAGTCTAGTTGCGTTCCTGTCTGAGGACACTCGGTATGTCTCTGTTGTGCCTTTGTGTGTACTTGTGAATGTGCGTGCTTGCGTTCGGATGGCTGGGAGGGAGGCCTGGACAGGAATACCAAATTCCTTTCCAATGAAAGGGAGGGAGCTTCCAGCAGCCTGGTTTGGCTAACAAGACATAGGCTTCCAGTGGACCACCAGCAATGGAGACAGATTTGGGGTGCAGCTTCTGGGGAAGGGTGCTATCATGCATATTTCACTCCCCACAGGGCATGATATCCCACACCCTGAGGGGGACCCCACTTGCTTAAGGCTGCAAAGAAGCCTGGGAAGAGTGAATTGGGGTTATAGAGAGATAAAGAGATAAGGGATGAGAGAATAAGAGAAAAGTAGAGAGGCTGAGAGATGAAGGATGAAAGAGCGGGAAGTAGGGACAGAAGCAAGATGAGAGAAAAGCAGAAGCCCAGTGAAAGAGATAAGAAAGCAGAAATAGAATGGGGACAGAATCAAAGAGAAGTGGAGATATGGAATGGGATGGTGAGAGAGAAACAGAAATAAAGAACAAACAAAATAAAGAACAAAAAATAAAGCACAAACAGAAAGAAGTAGAGACAGATAAAGAATGAGAGGGACCCCAAAAGACAGAGAAGAGAGACAGAACCAGACAGGCTGAGGCGTACAGAATGGGGAGGAGAGGACAAGAGAGGAAACAGCAGGGTGGAGTTTGAGAGAGAGATACGGCCAGAGAACTGCAGAGGGATGGAAGAGAGAGGTGCAGAGAGAAGCAGGGATAGAGACACAGAGTGTAAGGGAGGTAAATATAGAAAGGCAGAGGGGATGAGATCTAGAAAGGGAGAGAGAGACTGACAGAAAGAAAGGAGAGAATAGAGAGAGAAAGAGAGGGAGACACAGAGACAAACAGACAGAGACAGACAAAGGAAGAAAGAAAGAAAGAAAGAAAGAAAGAAAGAAAGAAAGAAAGAAAGAAAGAAAGAAAGAAAGAAAGAAAGAAAGAAAGAAAGAAAGAAAGAAAGAAAGAAAGAAAGAAAGAAAGAAGAGGAGAGAGAGAAAGAGAGAAACACACACAGAGAGACAGAGAGGGAGACTGGCAGACACAGACAGAGACTGACAGAAATAAAGAGAGAGAGGAAAGGAGGGATGGGGAGAGACGAGAGAGAGAGAGAGAGAGAGAGAGAGAGAGAGAGAGAGAGAGAGAGAGAGAGAGAGAGAGAGAGGAGAGAGACAGAGAGACAGAGAGAGACAGAGAGAGGAGAGAGAGGAGAGAGAAAAGAGAGAGAGAAAGAGAGAGAGAGAAGGGAGAGAGAGAGAGAGAGAGAGGAGCAGAAGGAGACCAGAGACATAACGAGAGAAGAAGGACAGACTAGAGGAGGCAGCTAAGACCCTGTCAGGACCCAGAGAGCAGCCGAGGCTGAGCGTCACCGCCTGCCGGGGTGGGGGCTGGGATTCCTGCTGTTGCCTGTGACATTCAATGGCTTAGTAGTGAGACACACTAATTTGTGATTTCAACCAGGTCCTACTGGATGACTAGAAAAACACTCACACACACACACACACACACACCATTCCAAGTGTCTCTTGCCGTCTGTCTTCTTCATTTTCCTTTTGTCTCTGGAATAAAGAGAATCAAAAACTCCTGAGGTGGATTTTTTTTTACCTAGCTGACTTACTCTTCCTCCCTCCCTCCCTCGAATTCTCTTCTTTTCTTTGTCTGGACTGCTCCTCTTTTCCCTTCCACCTCTCTGCTTGCTTGTCTGCACATTGCTTTCCCTCTTTCTCTCTCTGCACCTCTCTGGCCCTGGCTCTGTCTCCATTTAGTTCTGTCACTGATTTCCTGACCCCCATGTGCCTCTTTCTTGGATTTTTTTTTTGTGGACCTCTTCCTCCTTTTCTTCCCTTCTCTCTTCCTCCTCTTCCCTCTTCCTCCTCCTTTCCCTCCTCTTTTTTTCTCCCAGTCTTCTCTCCCTCCCTCTTTCTCCCCGTCATCTCCTCCTCCTCCTCCCTCCTCCTCCTCCTCCCTCCTTCTCCTCCTCCCTCCTCCTCCTCCTCTCTCCTCCTCCTCCTCCTCCTCCTCCTCCTCCTCCTCCTCCTCCTCCTCCTCCTCCTCCTCCTCCTCCTCCTCCTCCTCCTCTTCCTCCTCCTCCTCCTTCTCCTCATCTTCCTCCTCCTCCTCCTCCTCCTCCTCCTCCTCCTCCTCCTCCTCCTCCTCCTCCTCCTCCTCCTCCTCCTCCTCCTCCTTCTCCTCCTCCTTCTCCCTCCTCCTCTCCCCTCTCCTTTTGCCATCCCCGTTACCTGACGGAGCTCCTGCTGTATCCCTCATTCTGCCTGCTCCGTCCCAGCCTCCCTGCCCGGTGCCGGCTTGATGGATGACTGCTCCGCTCTTTGCACTCCCCAGCTGTCTCTGCCGCTCTGTCTGCTGGATTGACAGGGCCCATAAATCACTCTTGAAAGGCAGAGCACTGGGGAAAGGGAGCAGAGCGAAGTGCTGACAAAGCACCATTCCTAGGAGGTAGGAACGGGGTGGTGCTGGTTGATTTTGCGGCAGACTGAGGGGCTTGAAGCCCCGAGGCCTGGACTTGGGAAATTATCTTAGTCACAGGCTATTGTTGACAGCTCTCGAGCCCGCTCTATCCATCTTCCCAGACGAGCCAGCGCCAAGAAATGGCTTAATTGCTAGCGGGTTAGACCAAGGGAGGACTTCCTGAGGGGTAGCTCACCTGGGGAAGGGGAATTGCAGGAGGGGGTGAGAGCCATTCCCTGGACATGCGTAAGAGCAGGGCAGAGAGCTCCCTGGAGGGAGGGAGGAGGACTATGGGCTGAGATCCTTTCTCTGATGGGGGGGGTCATCGGGGTCCCCCATTTAATAGATGAAGAAATGGCCTCAGAGTCTGTCAGTGACTTGTCCAAGCACACACAGCCAGAAAGGAGCCCAGGTGAGATGCAAACTAGACCTACAGACTCCATATCCTGTTTTTTTCCCCATCGTGTAACAGTCAGACAGATGAACAATGACTTCTGAATGGGAACCCATGACTAATCATGAGGCCAGGGGAGCAGAACACACTTCCATATTTCAAAAAAGGAGCCATGATTTCATCCTCGTGGGTGTTCCAGTGAATTGCAACCACCTCCATACCTTAGGAGTTACATAGACTTCATGAGTTGCTCTAGAAAGAACCAGAATCACCCTTGGACAGACCAACCCTCTGGGGATGAGCCTCCCAGTACTGAGCTGGACTGGTCCTCAAATGACCTTACCGGCCCACCCCTGAGCCTTGGCAGGACCTGCTGCAACTTGGAGTTTGTTGGACTCAAGGTTAGGTATGAGTGGGTTCAGATGGGAACAGGCAGAAACAGGAGGACAATTTACCCAATGACCATAATCATTCAGGATGTCAGTCCCTGAAGGGACCCACTGTCCGCCTCCTCCTCTTCCTCCTTTCTCCTTCTTTTCCTCTTCCTCCTCCTCCTCTTCTTCCTTCTCCTCCTCCTCCTCTTCCTCCTTTTCTCCTCCTCCTTTTCCTCTTCCTCCTCCTCTTCCTCCTTCTCTTCCTTTTCCTCTTCTTCCTCTTCTTCCTCCCTCCCCTTCTCCCCCTCCTCCTCCTCTTCCTCCTTTTCTCCTCCTCCTTTTCCTCTTCCTCCTCTTCCTTTTTCTCCTCCTTTTCCTCCTTTTCCTCTTCCTCCTTTTGCTCTTCCTCCCTCTCCTTCTCCTCCTCCTCCTCTTCCTCCTTTTCTCCTCGTCCTTTTCCTCTTCCTCCTTTTCTCCTCCTTTTCCTCTTCCTCCTCCTCCTTTTCAGAGGCAAAACATCTCCCCTTTTTCCCCATTGGAGAAGAGATGGTAGAGAGGACAATAGATATGAAATGGGTTGGTTTGGTTTTTTTGACTGTACTACCTGGGGAGGGCCTAATGGGAGGCATTAGAAAGTAAAAATGTTTTTTTAAAAAAGGTAAGAAAAGAACATCAAGAAAATATTTTTCAAAAAGAACTCATCACCTGCACATCATGGTGAGACAGCAGGAGGAAGACTTTAGGGGGCAGCAAAACATCCTTATGGAAAATGAAATAATCTTGGCATTTTTGCTTCCACGATGCCATGAATGTAAATGTTTCCAATTATCCAGATGTGTGGTGTTGTGGAGAAAAAAGTCAGCCGGGTGGGGAGGGGCAATTCAAAGACTTTTTCTTGATGTTTTCTGGTCTCTTTTCTTCTCCTTTCTAAGTCATCTTTTACATCACCACCTCCATATGGATGCTTCCAAAGGCTCTCTTTGATAACAGAACTCTTTTGAGTCCAAAAATTTCAGCGAAGATCCTTGTTGACTCCCTGATGGAGTATGGCCACCTTTCCAGCTCTAGGTCCTGTGTCTGTAATCCTTCTCCCAGTAGTCAAGTGCCAGGTAAACAAGACCTAGTACCATGAATTCAGAACTGGAAGAAACCTCAGAGGATACCAGCAAGACTACGTTCAATCAATTAATCAAGAAGCATTGACCACAGGTTTACTATGTGTCACAACAGCAGAGACTGCTGTCTGCCCTGGAAGAGCTTACATTCTATTGGAGGAAATAACATATATAGAGAAGTATATATATATATATATATATATACATATATATATATATATATATATATATATATCTCATATATAAATATCACATTAGGCCTCCCAATTCCCTTTTCTTCTAGATCTCCCACCAGCTCTATTAGCACCTTACTGCCTCTTCTCATGTCTCATAGTATTTAAAACTGAAAAGGATCTTAGAGATGACAATCTACTACTGAGGCTATAGAATACACATATACATAATACCTATATATACACATACATGTGTATATATGTATATACACATACATGCATGTTTATATATATATATATATATATATATATATATATATATATATATATATATAAAGAGACAGAGACAGAGAGAGACACACACAGAGAGAGACACAGAGAGAGAGAGAGACAGAGAGAGAGAGAGAAATTGAGATTTGGGGAGGGGAGGCACTAGCAATTAGGAAAGCCCTCCTTCATTTTAGTGCTCACTTCACAGAGGGAGATGATAGCATGGTACGTTAAAAGAATTTTGAATTTGGAGCCCAAGGGCCTGCATTTGAACTCCTGGTCTGCTACTTACTACCTGTGTGATTCTGGACAAATTGCTTAATGTCTCTGTCTCAGTTTCTTCATGTATAAATTGAGTAGGTTGGACTCACTGGCCTCTGCCATTCCTTTCAGCTTTCAATCTAAGATCTTCTAATCCTAACATGGTTCCCTCTAGTTAGAATGAAATCCTTCTCTTCTTTCAAGTTTCAACTCAAGTAACAAATCTTTTTCTGATTTTTCATGGTGGAAGTTGTCTCTTCCTCTTCATCATGCTTTGGCTGGGACTCATAGGAGGCAGCATGATAGAGAGAAGTACAGTACTGAATATGGAGGACGGGGGTTTGAATCCTGGCTCTGCCATTGAGGAATTAATTGTGTGAGCACGGCTCTTTCAATTCAACAAATATTTGTGGTGCCTGGCATCCCTCTCCCAATTCACAGGATTGTTCTCCCAGATTCATGGTACTCTAGATCTCTCATCAATGTGGATCTAGATCTCTAGAAACTTAGTTTGAGTCCCCACTAGTCAGCTAGAGGACACAGGAACTGAAAGGTATTTAAAGGAATGACAGTAAGAAAAGGACAAAACTCCCTCCCCCACACCAACCTGGGGCTCACTCTCCCATAAATATACATAGCATCATTGGGAAGAAAAGACAAATATAATACATGAATATAAGAAATACATGTGAAAAATCACATGTTGGGAACACGCAGTTTGTACTTAATAAACACTTGTTGAATAGCAAAAATAAAGCATTTATATTTTTACTAGGTGGGGGAAGGTAAGCACTTATGAAATAGAATGTTTGGCATTTATTTGGCAACTGATTCATGAATAATTTTTGACTTAATCACGAGTGTGTGTATAAATATAATCAGACCTAGTCTGTTCTTTCAGGGAGCTTACGATCTATTTAAGGAACTACAACTCATATGTGAGAAACTGAAGCTTCATCATACTGAGAGATGGCTGTGGACCCACAGGGAAGAGGGACCTGCCTGCTGGTACCATGACACAGCTTTCTTGTCCCTTCAATGGGCAGCCAATGAGTGTTTGGGGTGGAGGTAAGGCAGGAGCTTCAGGGAGGTTCCTGATGGAAGTCGGACAGATTTCCTCCATGACCAGGTTTTTCAGGGTTTGGATGAGTAGAGTGTCATTTGAATGGTTTTACTGGAGACAAATAACAACTTTGAAAAGAAAGTCAGGAGAATGCTTTTTTAGATTTCTTCTTTCTCTAGCTCCTTATGACGCAATAAAAGATGGCCCCAGGAGTAGACTGGGTCATCTCTAGATCCTTTTCAGTTTTAAATACCATGAGTCTATGGTATAGTTCTGAGAAGAGACTAGAGGCTGGGTAAATGATCTGAGGTTTCCTAGAGTCTTATGAGTTTATGACTTTGATTCAAGTTGTGCTGGCGTTTGTCTCTCCAATAAGGTGCTAACAGAGCCAGTGGGAGAATCAGAAGAAAGGGGACTTGGAAGACCCATTGTCAGAATCCCAGTCTAGGAAATATTTCCACAAAGGGTTATGGGGCACCATGTTTCAGAGAAGGAGATCTGAATTCTTGGCACTGATTAAATTGGGGTAATTGCCCTTTGTTCCACACCACTGAAACCTGGCTGGTTAAGGGGGACTGTTGCCCACAGTGAGCTTCCAAATGACCGTTTCTGGGCCCCCTCTTCTCTTACTGGCTGTCCCCCATCCTCTCTAGCCCCTGTCTCATCCCACAGTAGTAGACATCGCTGAGAAGGCTGGAAAAGACCTTTTTTTCTCTGAGACTTACCCCAAATGAGGCAGACTTTCCTCTGAACCTGCTTCCCAACTGATTTGACCCTGAATTTCTAGTTATAGCTCTGTCCTCTGGATGCTTTGACATTAAAATAGTATGCAAGCTCTTTGAGGACAAGAGGATTTCATTTTTGTCTTTGAGTTCCTATGATTGACTTATGGATGACACACAATCTGACCTCCCAGAGGATCTGCCCCTCTTGAGTTATGTGTTTGTGGGGGCGTCATCCCTAGCTCCCACTCCTGTTTATGTTCAGCCCGTAAAGAACACTTTCCAGAGGCTCAATTTGCAGTTCTCAGATAGCAAAGTCTTCCTAAGTAGCCTGGGGGTGACTGGGACTATTTTAGTCTCTCTGCTGTGTTTTAATTCCAGCTGTGTGACACTGATCAGCCCTGTGAATGGTGAACCTGGACAAGGATGCCTGCTGCTTAATGAACTAGAGATACAAAAAGATTGTAGCAGGCAATTCATTTCTAGTGGCTTACATGTGAGTGTGGATCAGCTGAGAAGCTGGGGACCCCATCTCTTCAAAGGCTGTAACCAGCTCAGAATGAGAGATGACTATCTCTGGGGCAGCCTCTGCCCTTTTCTGCCAGCTGTGGAGAATTCCCGCAAGGGACCGGGTCTCCAGAGGTGGGCAAGGCCGCCCTCCAGGGGGCTGACCCCAAAGTGGGTCTGGACTGAGCCTGGTTGATCTGTATGGCTGGATGAGAGAAGAAATCAAATATTTCTAGCAATTCTATGAACTTGTTGGGGATTTGATAGTTTGGTTTTTTTGTCTGTTTCTCTTTACTTGTAGCACCCTGAAGGGTATGGACAGGTATGAGCCTCAATGATGTCATCTTTTGAAAGAATATTATGATGATGATGATAAAGTATTTATTAAATGTTTATGATGAACTCGTCACTGTGCTAGCCCAAAATAAAAAATGTACAAGAGAGTTCCTGCCCTCTTTTCATGGAAGAACACGTCATACAGAGACATTTCAGAAAGCAGGGGAATGTCAGGAAGATTTATTTCCATCTGTGTAAGGCTCAGCTATTTGGTTACTTCACCTTCCTGTAGAAGAAGTAGAACTGTCAGGAGGAACTCAGCTCCATCATCTGGGCGCCCAGAGCTCCCATTGTGGGACTTCTCCTTAGTCCTGGCAGAAGTCGGGGCTCTCCCAGGGCCTCCCTCCTGCTTCCTCGTTATAGTTTGGCGTTGGTAATTAACTGCATGTGCATGAATGATTCCCATTTCTATACTGACTGTATATATATATATATATATATGTATATATATATAGAGAGAGAGATTCTTCCCTCTTTCCAATTCTGATGAGAACAGGGTTCAAGCATTGCCTCCCATTCCCCCATTTTTATTCTCCATTGTGAAATCTCTTCCTTTTATGTAAAGAAAAATTCCCCACTTACTTCTCCGTTCCTTCTTCAACCAATATACCTCTTTCTTACCCCCTCATTGTGTTTTTGGAAATCATTCCAACATAAAAATGACTCACACCCATGTCCTCTTGTTTATATAAATTCCTTTTAACTACTCTAATAATGGTTAAGTTCTTCAGAGTTCCATGTACCATCTTTCTATATAGGAATGCAAACAATTTAACTTTATTGAAGACTCATGATCATTTTCTCATGTTTACATTTTTATGCTTTTTTGGAATCTTCTCTTTGAACATCAGAATCTCTATTCAGTTCAGATCTTTTCATAGGAATGTTTGAAGTCCCTCTATTTCACAAAATGTCCATTTTTTCCCCTTGAAGGATTATACTCAGTTTTTCTGGGTAGGTAATTCTAGGTTGTAATCCTAGCTTTGCTTTCTAGAAGATCATGTTCCCATCTCTCTGCTTCTTCAATGTGGAAGTTACCAAATGTTGTGTAATCTTAACTGCAGCTTCACATTATTTGAATTGTTTCTTTCTGCTTTCTTGACCTGAGAGTTCTGGAATTTGGTTATAATGTTTTTGGAAATTTTCATTTTGAAGTCTCTTTTGAGAGATCAGGGAACTCTTTCAATTTCATTGGAGCAGTTTTTTTCATAAAAATTTTTAAAAACATGATACCTAGGCTTTTTTTTTTTTTTTTTGGTAATGGTTTTCAGGTAGTTTAATAATTCTTAAATGATCTCTCTTTGATCTATTTTCCAGGTCAGTTGTTTTGTTGATGTTTCACATTTTTTTCCTTCTATTTTTCATTCTTTTAATTTAAAAATAATTACTGCCTTATGGAGTCATTTGCTTCCATTTGCTCAATTCTAAATTTTTAGAAAGTTATTTTGTTCAGTGATAATTTTGAACTTTTTACTTTTTTCCCATTTGGCCAATTCTGCTTATAGTGTTCTCTTCTTCAGTGAAATTTTGTGCCTTCTCTATTTGACCTGTTTTGCTTCTTAAGTAGTTCTTTTTTGTGTTTGTGAAGCAATTGGGGTTAAGTAACTGGTCCAGATCCACACAGCTAGTAAATGTTAAATGTCTGAGACTGGATTTGAATTCAGGTCCTCCTAACTCCAATGCTCTATCCACTGCACCATGTAGCTGCTCTTAGTAGTTCTTTTTCTTGAGTGAATTTTTTGTACATGTTTTAATTAATTCTCTTCATAATTTTCTTATATTATCTCCTTTCTATCATCCTTTTCTATTTCTTTAACTCTTTCAGAAATTATTATTGGATCCAATTAGCATTTTTATTTGAAGCTCTGTTTGTTGCTGTTTCTATACTGTTGCCTTAGTTTATGTTTGGTCTTCCCTGCCATTACGGCACCTTTTTATGGCCAAGTTTTATTATTTACTAATTTTGTTTTCAGCTTATTTTTTTTTAGTTTTATGTTAAAGTTGGGACTCTGCTCACCTGGGATTAGGGAGCACTGTCCCAAGTTTCAGGACTTTTTGATGCTTCTGTTTTCAGAGTGAGTTCTGGGAATCTGCACATTTTTGGTCTTCCAAGGTGGTCATTACTCTCCTGGTCTGCACTCTGGTCCCCTGAGACTGTGAGAGCTAGTACGCCTTGTTGCTTGGCTACTGTGTCCAGGACCCTTGCTTCCTTGTGACTGACCTCCAGCATTCCTCTCTGTCCTGGAACAGCTACTAAGAACTCTGTATGGGCAGTAGAGTTGCCAATTAGTGCCAGCTGTGTCTAGGGCCAGCAAAGGGTCCCCTGTAACCTATTTCTGGCTAGCCATCAAACCCCCTTACTCACTCCTGAGAGCCCCCCAGAGCTGCTGCTGTTGTGGTCTTGCTGTGATATATGTGGGCACCAGACAGGCCTCCATCCTAGTGGCACAAACTTCTGCTGAACTTCTAAGTTTTCCTAGGTTAAAAAATTGTCTCACTCTGACCTTTTGTTGGCTCTGCTGCTCCGAAATTTGAACTGTGGTGTTATTTTAAAGTTGTTTGGAGTGAAATGTTGAGAGAATTCAGCCTCTACTCTGCCATTTTGTTCCTTAGCTGTGGAAGATCCCTTTCAGTGCATCAGAGAATGTAAACTTCTTGAGAACAGGAACTAGGTTTTGTTTCCTAGGAGTCCCTAGCTCCTAGCACAGTGCCTGGCATCTAGTAGGCATTTAATAAATGCTTATGAGTTTGAACTGAATTGAAGTTCAGAAGATGTTCTTCTGAAGTCTTGAGGAAGAGGCTGGATGACCACTTGTCAGGGATGGGGCAGTAGAGATTCCCTTTGAGGTTTTCCTGCCCCTCCAGCTCTGAATTTTATGCATCTATAGAGTAGGAAGAGAGCCTGCGTGGAGTAGTGGTCAGAGATCCAACTTCTAAGCCAAGAAGGCCTAGGTTCAAATCCTAAAGCAGACTATGCGGCAAATCACTTGGTATTCTGGGGCAGGCTTCTAAGGCTATCTTAGTTATTAGGAAGGTATCAAACTGCCTCGGTAGGAGAGGTTTCTGCAATTGGGAATTTCCTACACCAAAGAAGTCACAGATCCTTTATTTCCTAAGTAAACAAACAAATAAATAAAAGAGGGAGTCTATTTGGAGGACTATGAGGGCTCTCCTGAGTCGGCACCTACTTCTCTCTCTCCAACATGAAATTCCCTGAGAGAATACTCCCAGATGAGAAAACGAGCTGCTTTTGCAGGAGACCAGGGCCTCAAGCTGACAGATGAAATCTTTATTACAACCATTTTATTTGATGTGTGTGTTTGCACGCGTGGGCATGGGCTAGGGCGCACATCTGGCTCCGAGAAACTCTCCAAAATTCCCACAAACATGGCTCATGAATATGCAGTGATGTGACAGCTATACTTTGCAGTCATGGATTATTTATACATTAAATAACCAAAGCTTCATAAATAATGGAACTGCCACAGTCCCAGTTGCATTGTGATGTTTCCCTCAGTCTGTACCAGGTGAAAAGAAAGGCCCTGACAAGGGATGGGGTTATATTCTAGGACTGCTCTTTAAGTACCCTGGAGTCCCATAAGGGCAACAGTGCCACGAGAGAGCTTTGTGCTTTATCAGTATTGGTTAATCAGTCAGCCCATCAGTCAGCATTCACTAAGCATCAACTACGTCCCCCATAGGTATTGGAGATAAAAAGAAAATAAAACAGAAATAACCTTGCCCTCAAGGAGCTTAGACTCTTTCAAGGGAGACAACATATTTACACAGCAGAAGAGAAGACTTAGGCTGGGCGGTAAAATAGTTCTTTTTTCCAAGGATCAGAACTTTTCCATGCAAGAAGTCTTTGATTTGTTCTTTTGGGGCCTCAAAGATAACACTAAGAACAATGTGATGAATGAGGAGTGGGGTAAGGAGGGGAGAGAAACAGATTCCAGGCAATTTCAAAAAATAACTCCTAATAATTTAGGCCATCCCGAAGCACAATGGGCTGCCTTAGGTGATAATGGGTTTTTTCCCCCCAGAGATCACTAGAAGTCTTTAGGAAGAGGCTGGATGAGCACTTGTCAGGGATGATGTAGTGGAGAATTCTTTTGCTGTTAGGACTGGATGACCTTTGAGGTATATTACACCTTTCTCATTCCATGTGTACGATTTTGGGTATTGGAGAGCATGTGTAAAAACTGAGGGGCCCTAGGAACCCAAAGACACACACACATATGGGCAACTGGATGTATCTACCTTTTAGTAGGTTTGCGTTTCATGGTAAGAAAGCCTTCCAGTACATGCATGCAAGCACATTTTTATTTTGGACTTATTTGGTTCTGGAAGGAACTTTAAAGATCATCTAGTCTATTAGCAATTTATTTGACATTTGGAGAAATCAAGGCTCAGAGGGAGGGAATGACTGCTCCAATGTCACACAGATAGTAAGTGAGAGCTGGAAATGGGACTCAGGTCTTCCAGCTCCAAATCCAAAATTCTTTGCAATATACTATTCCTAAAAGAATTTGTCCATAACAATTCCCCATATCATGGCTTAGTTCAGCTCCAAGCTTACAGTTGGCGATAGGGACTTGGAGTGGGTGCATGTCAGGGTCTGCTTAAACCTATGGAAACTATGGGAGCTGCTGGTGATACTGCAGATGTGTGCTACCTATGATCTAGGGGACCAGCACATAAATACATTTCTTTAACCCTAATGTATTGTCATGTGATAGTGGATAGAATTCTGGATCTGAAGTCAGGACGATCTGGGTTCAAATGCTTACTCTGGCACATATTAGCTGGTAAGTCACTTAACATTGTTGAGCTTCAGGCAACTAAGATATTAATAGATTCCCATCTACCATAGATAGACAGATGGGTGGATGGATGGATAAATGAATGGATGGATAGATAGATTGATGGTGTAGATAGGAAAAGGCTCAAACCATAAAGGGGTTCCCATCTGGCATAGATGGATAGACAGAGAGATAGACAGATAGATGGATGGATTGATAGGTGAATGGAGTGATAGAAGAATAGGTGGATAGATAATAGGTAGCTGGATGGATAGATAGACAGAAAGACTGATAGATGGAATAGATAGATGGATGAATAGAAAGTTGCTGGATGGATGATGCACAGATAGGTAACAGCTAAAACCATAAGTAAGTTCCCATCTGGCATAGATAGATGGATAAAAAGATGGATGGATGAATGGATGAATAGATAAACGAATAGATAGATGTCTGTCTTCTCATTATTTGGCCAAAATATTTAAACTTCTGCTTTAGTATTTGACCTTCCAGTGAATAGCCTGAATTAATTTCTTTAAGTATTGACTGATTTAATCTCCTTACTGTCCAAGGGATTCTCAAAATTCTTCTCCAGCAGCACAATTTCAAAATATCGATTCTGTGGTTCAGATTTCCTTCTAGTCCAACCCTCACAGCCATACATTGCAACTGGGGAAACAATAGCTTTAACTATATGGACCTTTGTCAGCAAGGGGATGTCTCTTGTTTTAGTATGCCGTCCATATTTTTCATAGTTTTCCTTCTAAGAAGCAAGCATCTTAAATTTCATGGCTGTAGTTGCCATCTGCAGTGATATTTGAGTCCAAGAATATAAAATCTGACATTGCTTCCATTTCTTCTCCCTCTGTTTGTCAGGAAGAGAGGGGACCATTTACCAAGATCATAGTTTTTCTGTTATTACGCTTCAAGTCAACTTTTACACATTTTTTTCACCATCATCAAGAGTTTCTTAATTTCTTTTCACTTTCTGCCATCAGATTAATATCATCAGCATATCTCAGATTATTGATGTTTCTTCCAACAGTCTTAATTTCAGCTTGTGATTTATCCAGTTTGGAATTTCACATAATGTACTCTGCATATAAGTAAAGTAACCTTGTCATTCTCCCTTTCCAATCTTAAACCAGTCAAATGTTCCATGTTCAGTTCCAACTGCTGCTTCTTGATATAAGTTCCTCCAGAAACAAGTAAGATGATCTGAAACTCCCATCTCTTTGAAGACTTGTTACATTTTGCTGTGATTCAAAGGCTTTAATGTAATCAGTGAAGCAGAAGTAAATTTTTTTTTTTCTTTCTGAAACTCCTGTGCTTTCCCCATAATCCAGAAATGTCAACAATTTGGCCTTTAGTTCCTCTACCTCTTTGAAAATCAGCCTGTTCTTTTGGTAATTATTGGTTCATGCATTGCTGAAGTTTAGCTGGCAGAATCTTAATCATAAACTTGCGGGCATGTGAAATGGGCACAATTGCTCAGCAACTTGAATATTCTTTGGCTCTGCTCTTTTTAAAGATTAGATGGATGTATAAAGTATTTATAAATCACTTGCTATGTATCAAGCACTTATGTGCAGTGCAGAGATTGCAACTATAAAAAGAAAAACAACTCCTGCCCTAAAGGAGCTTACATTCATTAAAAAATTCAATTTTATTTTATTTTCAGTTCCAAATCATCTTTTTCTCTCCCTCCTTTAACTCATTGAGAAGGCAAGAAAAACAAAACTATTTACAAATATGTATAGTCATGAAAAACAAATTCCTGAACTAGCCATATCCAGAAAAAAAGGGAGGGGAATGAAGAAGGAAGGAAGGAAGGAAGGAAGGAAGGAAGGAAGGAAGGAAGGAAGGAAGGAAGGAAGGAAGGAAGGAAGGAAGGAAGGAAGGAGGGAAGAAGGAAGGAAGGAAGGAAAGAAGGAAGGAAGGAAGGAAGGAAGGAAGGAAGGAAGGAAGGAAGGAAGGAAGGAAGGAAGGAAGGAAGGAAGGAAGGAAAGAAGGAAGGAAGGAAAGAAGAAAGGAAGGAAGGAAGGAAAGAAGGAAGGAAGGAAGGAAAGAAGGAAGGAAGGAAAGAAGAAAGGAAGGAAGGAAGGAAAGAAGGAAGGAAGGAAGGAAGGAAGGAAGGAAGGAAGGAAGGAAGGAAGGAAGGAAGGAAAGAAGGAAGGGAGGGAGGAAAGAAGGAAGGAAGGAAAGAAGGAAGGAAGGAAGGAAGGGAGGAAGGAAGGAAGGGAGGAAGGAAGGGAGGGAGGAAAGAAGAAAAGAAGAAAGGAAGGAAGGAAGGAAGGGAGGAAGGAAGGGAGGAAGGAAATGATGGAGGAAAGAAGGAAGAAAGGGAATGATGGAGGGAGGGAGGGAGGAAGAAAAAGAAGGGAATAACATATCCTTCACTCTGTTTTCTGAATTGATCCACTCTCCACTTGGAGGTACAAGTGGAAACATGCTCATCTTGAGTTCTCTGGTGTAGTGGTAGATCATTGATCAGGTTACATTGCCTAAGGCTTTCCCAATTAATGATCTTTACAATGTAATATAAAAATTGTTTTCCTGTAAGGATCCTCTATTCTAATGGGAAAGATAATGCATAAAGGGATCCTGGAAAGGGAGAAGGGAACCTAGAACTGCAGGCTGTGGAGATGACCAGAAAGTGATGTGAAGGCCGGGCATAGCAAGCTGAGATGTGGGTTCATCATCAGAACTAGAAACCTGAACTTTCTCTGGAAAAGGAAATGAGGTGATAAATATAAGTATTTTTAATATTATTCTATAGGATCTGAGGAAGACAGGAATCCTCTTCCTTTGAAAATGAGCATTACAAAGTTTTGCTATTTCTTCAAAAAGGCCTGTCAGCTATCAGGGACAGGAAGGCATGCAGATGGATGCAGTCAAAAGTGTCTGTGTTAAGTGCAGTCTTAAAAGCTGAATATTCAGGCATCAGAGTTCATTCTCAAATATAGTTCCTGTTCTCTCCAGAGACTGCTTAGTGCGGAAGAGAGAATGTTGGGTCTGGAGTCAGAATTTTGAATTGTTTCAGTCATAATATGGAAATATGGTTAGAATGATTGCACATGTATAACCTATATTGGATTGCTTGCTGTCTTGGGGATGAGGGAGGGAAGGAAAAAAATTTAGAACTCAAAATCTTACAAAAATGAATGTTGAAAACTATCTTTACATGTAATTGGAAAAATAAAATACTATTGAATTTTTTTTAAAAGAAAGATAAATTGTTTCTGTCATGCTCAACTCTTTGTGATCCTATTTAGGTTTTTCTTGGCAAAGACACTGGGGTAATTTGCCATGTCCTTCTCCAGTTCATTTTACAGATGAGGAAACTAAGGCAAGCAGAGTTAAATGGCTTGCTTAGGGTACAGCTGGTAAGTTCCTGAGGCTGGATTTTAACTCATGAAGACAAATTTGCCTGATTCCAATCCCAGTGCTCTATCTGCTGTGCCACTTAGGAGCTCAGAATCTCATAATTAGAGGAGACCTCAAAGGCCTAATCATCCATCCATATATCTGTCTTTGCATCTATTTATCAATCTACTCACCCACTTATCTGTCCATCTATTTATTTATCCAACTGTCTAACCATCCACTCACTCACTTATGTTATCCATCCATCCATCTGTCTCGTCTGTCCACCCATCCATCTATCCATCCATCCATTTCTTCATTCCTTCATACTTAGTATCAGGCGCTGTCCTAGGTGCTAGGGAAGCAGACCTGGAAAAACTCATTTTTTATTGTTTATACATCACATACACATATAAATAAATGTAAACTACTACAAAGTAATCTGGTGTGAGTGGGAACTTGCAAGGTTAGCTCAGTGGGTAGAATCTCAGGTCTGGAGTCAGGGAAACCTCAGTTCAAATCCAGCTTCAGTCTCTGTGTGACCTTGGGCAGATCAGTTAACTACTGATTGTCTCAGTTTCCTCATCTGTAAAATCAGAAATAATAATACCCCCTACCTCCCAGAATTGTTGTGAGATAATAATTGTAAAGCACTTAGCACAGTCCAGGCACATAATAAGCACTATATACATATTAAATATGATGATGATGATGATGATGATGATGATGATGATGATGATGATGATGATGTTATCTGTCAGGATGAACAGGAAGGCTGCGTGGAGGAGGAGGCATCTGAGCTGAGTTTCGAAGGACATTAGGAATTTTAAAAGGTGGAGGTGAAGAGGAAGGAATTCCAGGTCGGAGGACAATGATGCACACTTAATAATACTCTCCCCCCCCCCACATCTGACATGTGGTCACCCAGAGTCTGATTGAAGATCTCTAGGGAGAAGAAAGTCATCTGAAGCAGTCCACTCTGGTCCTGGTTAGCTATAAGTGTGGGAATATTTTCTCTGTATTATTCCTTGTTCTCTCCTCCGGGGCAAAACAGAATGTGTCCTATCTTCTTACCCATGATAATCCTTCAAATATAATAGGTTTTTTTCAGTTCTTCAAATACTCGAAGGCAGTTAACTTTCTCTTACCTTCTCTCTCCTCTGTGTCTTCTCTTTTTCAGAGTAAATATCCCTGGCTCCTTCTGTTGACCTTTATATGTTCTGAACTTGAGGTACTTCATCCCCCTGATTACCTTCTTTTGGACTGGGACCCTACCTCTGACATTTGATCACGGGCACTTTGCCTTTGCTGAACCCTGAATTATCTAATCTTTGATTTAAAAGGGACCTCAGAGCCTGCCTGGTTCATGCTATGCTTGATCAGGCATCTCCATCAGCTTTTTTCATATTTCAAAAAAAATTTAGTGCACTTGCAAGTAAGCCTAATTACAGGATTCATAAGAATACCTCTAGAACTTTTCAACTAGAATGTAAGCTCCATGAGGGCAGGAACTATATCTTTTATGAATTATCTATCTCTTTCTGCAGAAATAGCCTAGTTTTCTGTATAGGTTTACTAAATATTTCTTGAAAAGATAAATACCTCATTCTTGGAGAGGAAATTTGTAGGAATATTCCTGGTAGCATGTATTTAAGGGAAGGGACCAAGCAATTATTGAGTACCTACTATGTACCATTTTCTGTGCTGGATTCTTTACAAATATTATCTCATTTAACTTGGATTTAATATTCAATAATAGAATTTATGCTGGAAGGGATTAGAGATGATCAGTATAATTCTTCAATCATTACAGTTTATGTTTATCTCTTTATAAATCCATTTGGGGTTTTCTTGGCAAAGATACCGGAGTGAATGGCCATTTCCTTTTCTAGCTCATTTTACAGATGAAGAAACTGAGGCAGAGTGAAGTGACTTGCCCAGGGAAACACAGGTAAGAAATGTCTGAGGTCAAGTTTGAACTCAGGTCTTCCTGAGTGTATCATCCATTCACTGAATCATTTAGCTGTCCATTATTATCCCAAAATCATAGCTGTAGAAGTGGAAAAGAACTTGAAAGGCATTGTGAGGGATAGAAAATCCTATCCAAAAATGACTTCTCAGAGACCTCTCGAAGTAAAAAGCAGAAAAGTTGTTTATTTAACAAATTTTCATGAGAATGAGCAATTCCACCATGAGGAGGGAAAGAAAGAAAGCTCACGGTAGAAGGGCTAAAGTACTAAGGGAAGATATACACTTTTTATAGGTTTAATTGCAAAAGGATTACATCATGAGTTTGGGGAACATTAAGAGATAGGTGCCCCCCCCACCAGTTAATTGAATGTCATCATATATCTCAAAAACTAAGCAATTAGTAGCCTAAACATTGAACATACCTATGCACGTCACAGAGACCTAGAGAAGATAGAATACAGAAAAGGAATATCCTTACTTCATACTTGCTCCACATAGTCATCTTGACTAACACCTTCAGGAAAACAGCATTAACTATCTATCTATCTATCTATCTATCTATCTATCTATCTATCTATCTATCTATCTATAGATATAGATATATACATCAGTTATAGTTTTAGATACTCTCTCATGGATGTCTTTATTCTTTTCCTTTTTATATAAAGACACAAAGGGTAGGTGACCCAGACCATGGGATCATAGATTTGAGCTGAGAGGGATTCCAGGGACCACTTGTCCAACTTCTTCACTTTACAGATGAGGAAACTGAGGCGGACAGGGTGAAGTGACTTGCCCAAGGAAACACAGCTAAGAAGTGTTTGAGGTCAAGTTTGAATTCAGGTCTTCCTGAGTGTATCACCCATTCACTGTATCATTTAGCTGTCCAAGATTATCCCAGGATCATAGCTGTAGATGTGGAAAAGGACTTGAATGTCATCACCTTCAGAAAAACAGCATTACCTATCTATCATCTCTATCTATCTATCTATCTATCTATCTATCTATCTATCTATCTATCTATCTATTATATTTTTAGATACTCTCTCTTTTCTTTTTTATTTAAAGACAGAAAGCAGTATGGGGGTAGGTGACCCAGACCATGGGATCATAGATTTGAGCTGAGAGGGATTCCAAGGACCACCTAGTCCAACTTCTGCACTTTGCAGATGAGGAAACTGAGGCTCAAGGAGATTGAACAAGTTCCCCACAGTTCTTTGCTCAACCAATAAATGTCTGTAACTTGTGGCAAGCTCTTTCCCCTCTCTGAGCCTCAGTTTCCCCAACTATAAAATGAGAAATTATTCATGCCTGTGTAAGGTACTTCACAGGGACAGAACAAAGAGGCGGCGACTCGGGCACCCTGAGAATTCCTGGGCATCAAAGAGCCTAGGGCAGGCAGCAAGGATCGTGAGCTCCCCTGCAGGCTGCTGAGAAGCAGCAAAGAGACTGGCAAGCAGATCAGGCGTGGGGAGCAGCTCGGCTTCCCTTTGCCACAGCTGTACGGCTCAGATGTGCGCGGGCACCTGCAGCTCTGGCCCCGGGCTGGCATCCCTGGAGCTCAGAAGAGAGCCACCTTCAGGGCAAACTAATGAGCCAGGACTGCAAAGCCCCTACCCAGCTCCCGGCCCCCTCCCTCCCCCCACCCCTTCCCCATTCACTCATAAGCACTTTCATTTCCTGCCCCTAGGTGGTCTCCAGGGAAGGGAGGACATTCAGGCCCTGTGTCCCAGCTCCCAAATCTGGCCTGGAATCTTTTAATAGCAAATCAGTAAAAGTGTCAGGGGCTTGCAGCTTAACTGCTAAAAAGGATGATTCATACCCCTGAACCAGGCACAGAATATTTCCTCCCCCTTCCTCCGGCCCACCCCAGGAGAGAAAGGAGATAAATTACTGTCATTGCTTTTTATGGTACATATAATCGGGTGGCAACATGGAGGCTCGACTCATCTCAAAGTCATTTACAATGAATTATTCATTGGACTCAAAAAAAAAAAAAAAATCTTCAAAGGGAAGGGGAGGGCAGGAAGGGCCTCTCCTCCCTGGCTTGAGGCTGCCCTCCCAGCTGCCCGAAGGCCCTGAAGGTCAGAGAAATCTGCTTGGCAGTGCTCCTGGAGAGAAGGAGCCAGTTACCTGAGAGACACAGTTAATCTGGGTCAGTGCTGGGTCCTGAAACTCAGGTCCCCGGATTTCCAGCCTAGGCAAAGCTTGGCCAGAGGAGGCCCAGGTGAGAGTCAGCAGGATTTAAAGGTTTCAGAGGGCATCAGCATAATCTGGCTCATTTTTCAGGGGTAGAAACTGAGTTCAGAGACTTGTGGCTTTCATGGCCACATTGAGAGCCAGGGGAAGAATTGAGATTCAGACTCAGGTTTTCTTACCCCAAATCCCCTGATTTCCCTGCCCCAAATGGTCAAGCTACTCTCTACTACTTGACTTGGTCATCTAACACACGATTTCCTTACTTTCCTTTGGGATTTCCATTCAGAGCAGAGGAGAACTCCAGCCCAGGAGTGGGGAGGAGAGGAATAAATTCAGGGCCTCAGTCTCACCCCAATCTGTGCAGAGCCCAGTATTCTGGATTAGTAAATGCCTCCTAAATGCCAGTTGAAAGGGCAAATGACTTGTTCAAGCATGTGCTTTCACTTTCCTAATTGATAATAATAGTAGCATTTAAGGTTTACAGATTATTTTACAAATATTCTCTCTCTTAATCCTTGCCTTGGGAGGAATTTATTATTCCCCATTTTACAGAGGAGGAAACTGAGGCAAGAAGAGCTAAAGTGACTTGTTCAAGATCACAGAGCTTGTAAATGCTCATGGCTGAATTTGAATTCAGTCTTTTTAACTCCAGTGACAGCATTCAAGGTCATCTAATCCAAAGCTTCTTAAATGGTGGGTTGAGACCTTATATGGGGTGGTATAACTGAATGTGGGGGTCACAAAATTAGGATTTATTATCAGTAAATGTTTGATTTGTATGTCTATCTTATATACCTATATACCCAGGGTTCCATAAAAACTTCTCAGGCAAAAAGGAGTCTCCAGCGGGAAAAGTTTAAGAAACCCCAATCTAGGCCAATTTTACAGGGGACAGAGGAATGACATTTTGAAGCAGAAAGTCACTTACTCAGGCCAAACAATCAATTAGTAGCAGGTTTCTTGAATCCAGAGCTCTCTTCACTCCATATATTACAGGATCAGGGAGCACCTAGAACTCTGCGCCTTGAGTAAAGAAGAGTTATCTTCCTGAGTTCAAATCTAACTTTTAAACTCTAGTTGTTTGTGACTTCCCCCTGTATGTTGCAGGTTCCTTACCTGCTAAGAGAAGAAAATGGCCACCCCTCCAGTAGTTTTGCCAAGAAAACTCCAAATGGGGACAGGAAGAATGGGACATAATTAAAGTGACTGAACAACGGCAATATTACATGGAATCAAAGAAATCTGGAATGAGATTTAGAATTAGAAGGCACTTAGAATATAACAAAACTCTTTATTTTGCAAAGAGAAAAACACCATCTTTTAGACTTAGAGAGAGAAAAAAACAATCTATTTAAAGTCACACAGGTAGTAAATATCTGAAGCAGTTTTCAAATCCAGGTCTCCCCCCCACTCCAGGCCCTCTTTCTAACTGACTGGGTACTTTAGGGATTTTGCAGAGAGATATCCCTCAGAGACACAACCACAAGTTGGGAGAAGGGCCATAGATGCTTTGGCTCCTCATGGGTCACAGAGGAGTCCCTAGATTCTCTCTGTCAGTGCATGCAGCTTCTTGTCTAATCAGGGGGACCACGGGCCATTGGAGCCTTCCGAATTAGCATGGGAGTGCTCTGATTCCCCTCTGCTCCCCATCTTTAGGAGAGTATCATGAAAGGAAGAAGAATCCAGTTAATACAAGCCTCTGGGGACTATATTATGCCAGCCTCCCACCAGAGGGAATAGGCAGAACTAAGTAGGTCTTCCCAGCTTTGAATAATAGGGTATTGGTGCAGGAGAACAAAAGAGAATCTGGCGAATATGGACACTTTGGGTATTTAACTTAAAAAAAAAAAAAAAAAGCACCTAGAAGTTCCCCTTCTTACTGCATCTTCCATGCAACTGCTGAATGGGTAGTCTTAAATGCAGGACTGATCATATTCTTGCTCTTGAAGTTTCAATGACTCCCTATTTCCTCAGACTGCTTGGGTTGGCATTCAATGCCCTTCCTTGGATATCTGCAGCTTATCTTTTCTACTCTTTCTCACATACTTGACAGCATGCTCCATATACTCTCACCACCAAAACTTTGAATGGGCTGTTCCCTCATATTGGGGACAGTGTCCCTCTTCACTGAGGCTGAAACTATCTTTTTAAGGTTCAATTCTACATTTCCTAACTCTACAGCCTTTCCTAATTCTTCTGATTGAGTTCTTTATGTGTTCTTTGTGTCTCCCTCCCCAAAGTAGTCCTGCAGAAGGCCCCAGAGATAAGAAGATGGGGTTCGGGGCCCAAATCTGTGTGACCCTGGGCAAATCACTTCCTATTGCGGTGCCTCAATCAATTATTAGGGGCAGCTTGATGGTGTCATGTGCACAGCGTGTTGGACCCGGAGTCAGGAATACCCGAGTACAAATAATTACTAGCTATGCAAGTTACTGAACTCTGCCTCAGTTTTCTCAGCTGTAAATTGGGGATAATAGTAGCATTTACCTTTCAGGATTGTTGGGAATATCAAATGAGATAATATTTATAAAGCACTTAGCACAGTGCCTGACACATAGTAGGTGTTATATAAATGTTATGATTATATTATATTTATATATTATTTATATTGTTAATATTGTTAATGATAAAGCTATATATTATAACAATCCAATAATATACTATTAATAAACAAATAAAATAAGTGTAATAATGATGAGGATAATAGTAATTATTGTTCTCCAAGATTATCAAGGAACAAGGTGCCTACTAGTATTGGTAAAGGGAGTTTCCTCACATGGGATTCCCTGTCCCAATAGAATCACAGATATTTGTCTCCAGTCTATATCTGGAGTTTTCTAATTTGTGAACTCGTATCTCAGGCTCCACCTCCTTCCAACTTCCTCAGAATGTAAGACTATCTCATTTTCACCTCTTTGTCCCCAGTACCTGGCACAATGCCTGATGCATAGCAAGCACTTAGGGCTCGTTAATGGATCAATATTTAAATATAGAAACTATCTATGTGTGGATATGTATGTGCCCACACACACACTAGATAATATCTGGACTTGGAGTCAGTCAGTCAACAAATACCTACTATGTGCCTTGGCACTGTGCTAAGAAACATAAAACCTGGCCCTTTCCCTTACATTCTAATAGAGGAGGAAGGAAATAAGCATTTATACAGCACCTACTGTATGCCAGGCACTATGTGAAGCATGTTATATAAATGCTATTTCATTTGATTCTTATAATAATTTTGGGAGATAGATATTATGATTTCCACCTTTGCAGATGAGGAAACCGAGGCAAACAGAAATGAAGTAATCATGTAATTGAGTCTAGATTTGAACTCAGCTCTTCCTAACTCTAAGTGCAGTGCTCTATGTGCTATGGTACCACCTAGCTACCTCCATAAGGAAACTTGCATTCTAATAGGGGAGACAATATATAAATACTTGGGTTTGTTGTTGTTTAGTCATTCAGTCATACCCAACTCTTTGTGTCCATTTTTTTGGGTTTTCTTTGTAAAAATATTGGAGTGGATGCCATTTCTTTCGCCAGCTCATTTTACAGATGAGTAAACTGAGGCAAACAGGGTGAAGTGATTTGCTTAGGGTCACACAGCTGTAAGATTAGATTTGAACTCAGATCTTCCTGACTCTGAGCCCTGCATTCTGCATTATCTAGCTGCCCAGATATCTTGTCTGTCTGTCTGTCTGTCTGTCTATCTATCTATCTAGCTATCTATCTAACCAACTACCCATCCATCTATCCCTCCACCTATCTATCCATCCATCTTTCCATCTATCTATCCATCTAACTAGCCATCACCTATCTGTCTACCCATTTATCTATATATTTATCCTTCCATCTATCCAGCTATGTATCTATCTACCCATTCATCTATTTATCCATCTCTCCACTCATCTGTCTATCCAAAATCCATCCATCTATCATCTATCTGCCATTCTATCTATCTGCCATCCATCCATCCATCCATCCATCCGTCCGTCCGTCCGTCTGTCTGTCTGACTATCTATCTGTCTGTCTACCTATCTACCTTTCTGTATCAGATATAAAGAAAGGTAACAGCAATGGGGCAGACCAGGAATCCCTGCTAGAAAAGATGAGGATTTGTTTGTTTGTTTGTTTTTAATGAGGCAATCAGGGTTAAGTGATTTGCTTAGGATCTCACAGCTAATACAGGTCAAGTGTCTGAAGTTGGATTTAATTCAGATTTTACTGAGCTAGTCTTGATGTTCTTTCTATTCATTGCACATGTAGCTGCCCCAGAAGATGAGTTTGGAGTTCTGTCTTGAAGGAATTCCAGGAAACTAAGAGGCTGAGATGAAGGAGAATATTTCAGACATGAGGGCTGGCTGGGAGGTGGAGTGCCCAGTTCCAGGAAAAGCAACAAGTCCATTGTTCCTGCATTATGGAGAATGTGGAGGGATGAGCTCTGAAAAAGGTGGAGGGCTCTGAATACCAGATGATTTTTCATTTGATCTTGGAGTAATAGGGAGCTACTAAAATTTACTGAGTGAGGGGTGACACTTTAGAGAAAATTATTTTGGCAGCCTAGCAGAGAATGGATTAGAGTGGGGAGAGACTTGGGGTGAAAAGATCAATCAGGTGGCCATTGTAATAGTTAAGATGGGGACCTGAAATAGGATGATGGCTGTGAGTGGAGAGAAGGGTCAGAGTTAAAGGCTGCAAAGGTGGAAAGAGAAGACTCAGTGACTGATTAGCTCTTGTGTGTGTGTATGTATATGTGTGTGTGTGTGTGTGTGTGTGTGTGTGTGTGTGTGTGTGTGAGTGTGTGTGTGTGTGTGAGAGAGAGAGAGAGAGACAGAGAGAGACAGAGACAGAGACAGAGAGAGAGAGAAGAGACAGGAGAGAGAGAGAGACAGAGAGAGAGAGAGAGAGAGAGAGAGAGAGAGAGAGAGAGAGAGAGAGAGAGAGAGAGAGAGAGAGGGAGGAGTCAAGGATGACACTTGGGTCTTGAGTCTGGGAAGATGGTGGTGCTCCCAACAGAGAAGGGAAGGAGGGCATGTGAAAATGGAATGAAAGTTCATCATTTCAAGCAAAGGATCACTGATCACCTTAGTGACCTTGGCCTGAGTATGTCACTTAGGACTCCTGAGACAGTTTCTAGACTTAAGCAGTCTTTGAGGAGCATGACCACCATGCTGTTTTCATTTATATGAGGCAAGTAGATGGCCCTACGGATAGAGTTCTGGATCTGGAATTCATATCCAGCCTCAGACACTTACTAGCTGCATGACCTTGTATGTCTTGATTTCCTCATTTACAAAATGGTGATAATGATAGAACTTACCTCCTAGGGTGATTATGAGGAAAAAATGAGAAAATATTTCTAAAGTCCCTTGCCCCCTTATTAAAATGCTACACAAATGCTATCTCTTATTATTTATGTTTATTTTTGTCTTACTTTACAAGGATCATGAATTGCAGAAATTGTGGATTTATAGCCAGAAAGGCCATCCAGTCTCTCTCCACTCCCTTTTCCTCCTGCTGCTAAATTTACTGATAAAGAGACTGAGGTCTAGATAGGTTAAGGTTTGTCCAAAGTCAGTCACATAGCTAGTCAGCTGAAAACTAAGATTTGAACCCAGGATTTGACTCCAAATTCAGTGAATGCTTTCCTAAGCACCCTTTTGGTTGATCAATCTTGTTTGCAGTGGGTTTTCCGGGATGATGACTGGAAGTGGGGCAGGAAACCCTGACCAAATCCCCTTCAAATCCCACCATCATGACTAGAACTATTACCTTGAATTCTATCTTGAGTCCAGCCAAGGACCCAGCCCTGAGAACCTCTTGGGAGGGGATTGTGTCTAAGTGAACTATTGAGAGCCCTCTCCAGGCACTGCCAGGCGAGGCAGAGGGCCCAAGGAAGACAAACTTGGCAGAGAAAGCACTTTCCATTGTGGCTTTGAGGACCGCATCTCAACTGTCACTAAATATTACCTCTTTTGCCCTCTCCCTGTTTCCCAGGAGAGCTGGAAAGAATGGTCAATCTGTTTCTACTCAGCTAAAACTAGGCTAGACACTTAAAAACTACAACATAACAACAAAAATCCTTTGATGATGCCAATAAATAAATAAAAATAACTTTGAGGATTTGTCGCCATGGAGACCAAGGGCGTGGAAGATCGCCATGACGACCCTCAGAAATACCCTCTGCCTAGGAGAATTGGCAAGTCGGACCAGACCCAGGTGGAGATTTGTTGATGTTGAGGAAAAACAAAGAAAATCCCTAAATAGAGAGGCTATGCAGAATTGGCTGGACTCCATTGGATTTAGGACTGCAAGGGAATTTGGATGTCATCTGGTTTTGACCCCCTCTTTTTTCACATGGGTAAACTGAGGTTGTGTGACTTCCAGCCAGATAATGGGTGGCAGAACAGGGGTTAGAACCAAGGTCCTTGAATCTCCCACCATCCCAAACTGCCTCCCTCTTTTAGGATCCAGCAAGTTTCTGAGCAGATCTTCCATCTTCAGCTCCATCCGAGCAAAAGGCAGGAAGGATCACTGCAGTCAAACTGTCCTCACAGTTTGTCACAGAAATCGAAAAGACTTCTGAGCAATGGGCTTCCTTGCCCACTACACCCACAGGACTGAGAGGGGGAGCTCAGCCTCTTTGCTTGTAATTGGTCTTTAGGGAGTCTCCATGACAACATATTCCCCCCATAATGGGAACGGAGTCATTGCCAAGCGAGTCTCTCCCATCCCCCAATTCAGAAAGGGCTTCAGGGGCGTCTGTCACCTGGGCAACCAGGCACCCTCTGCCCCACTTCCCAACCAACCAAACCCAGACTTCTTTGCCAGGGGAAAAGGATGGGGTCTCCATGGCAACCCAGCTCCCTTCCCCCTTCTGCCATTTCCCTTCCCCAGGGCATCTACATTGCTATGGTTGTCAGTGACTACCTTGAGCATGGAAGGTCTCCTTGATTATACAATGGTGTTTGGTAACTGTCTCTAAGACGACCAGATCAGTAGGAGGACCTGGCAGAGAATTGGATAATTCTGGGTTAGTCGCTTTTGTTGTTGGTTATTTGCAGATGACTCTAGTGTAGCAAAAAGCCACCAGTAATGGCTGATTTTCCACCACTAAAAACCTCATTCCGGCTTCTGGGAAGTCTAGGGATAATTCTGAAGGCCCAAGAGGGCTCTACTAAGTAAATTATTCATTCAGGCTAGCAACCAAAGTATAGATATGTCCCTATTAGAGGCATGAATAATATAATATAAAAGGCCTGCCATCTATGTTTGAGAAGAGACCTATCAGTTCCCAGACTTGGCTTGGAGATCATTTTTGGACAGAGCTCTGGGTCTGAGGGTCTGGGGACTCTGTGACTCTCAATGGGGGCACCCATAGAGCTAAATGTATCATCAAAATGGGAAGGAGAGGATTTCTTGGGATTTCTATGCTCCCATACCTGTGCCCATTCTTCCTTCTTCCCATCTCTCCATTGTGACAGGATGGAAACTATCTCGGAGGTTTTGGGGTAGGAGTAGGAAGGTGGTTAGCCTTCCTCTGCCTCTGCTCTATCAGACACAACCATCTTGGTTCTCTCCTTTCATCCTTGCTCCTTTTCTGGAATCCTCAATATCTGGAAATTGCCATGGTAGAGATCTCACTGACCAGTCCTTGGGGCTTCCTGCCCATGACATCGGAAATGGGCAATTAATTAGATGAGCTTGAGCAAGAAGAAAGTGTCTGGCCCTGTTGTACCAGGGCTGGGACCCGATTGTTCTCAAGTTGAATTAGAGGTGCTGATGAGAAGCGGGTCAGGAGGGCAGCCTCTTGCAGGATCATTAAGCCCCATCCTTCTCTATCCGTGACCCAAACATCATGGCACCCAAGCTCTGCTGGCTGAGGCAGGGATGTATCCTCTCCCTAGTGGCTCCTGTGTTCTGATGTTGCCCATCTCTTTGATGGCTTTGTTCTGACTGTATCATTTATACTGAGCCTTTTCACACTCTCTGCCCTCAAGTTCCTCATGGACCTGGTTGCTTCGGTTTAAGCCTTGTTTTCCCTTCATACAGGCTGATTGCTTTGTCATCAACTTTTCAATGATATCTCTGAAGCCCCTCAAAGCAGCTTCAATGTACTCAGAAACTCCCCTCTCCTCCATCCTCCCCCAGTGTACCAGTTATCTTCGTCTCTATTTATCCAAACCTGTTCTCCATGAGAGATCAGAAACTCATTCACCCTAAAGTGTGACTCTTAGAGGGCATGACTGTATCACTTTATATCTTTGCCAACCTCTCCTGCAATCAGTATAGTTTTAGGACAGGGTAGATTCTGATTGGTTGAGGATTAATTGATAATAATTTGAGGCTATCCATCCCAGGGGTGGGGGTTATATTTTAAACTTAAGAAGACCTGTAGGCAAGCTTTTTTTTTTTTTTTAATAGCTAAGGAAACAAGCACAGAGAGCTACAACTTGCAACTCAGTCTACCAATGCAAGTTGACACTTTCCCTGGAACTTTATGGTCTTCACAGCTATCTAGAGCAGGGGTTCTCAAACTACACTGAGGACGTTTATGCGCCCGCTGGGTTATGGCAAATGGGCTGAGGGGCGGAGACAGAGGGTGAGGTTTTGTTTTTACTATAGTCCGGCCTCCCACAGTCTGAGGGACTGTGAAGTGGCCCCTATTAAAAAAGTTTGAGGAGCACTGGTCTAGAGCATCAAGTGGTTAAGGGGCTTATCCAAGGTCATACATGTCAGAGGTGACAGTGGAACCCAGTTCTTCCTTGAACTCAGTTCTTCCTAACTTGAGCTAGCTCTCTATTCATGCTGCTTCCACAATGGGTCCAGTTATTTGAAAAGAGGCCTTTGGGAGAATTGTAATTTCCTACTGGGTAAATAGGATATCAGTAGGTGGTGCATTGAACAGAGCACTGAATTCAAGTCCAGACCAAGACACTTACTGGTCACTTAATCAAATGGAGATAAAGCACTTAGCACAGTCATATGGGACTCTTTGTGATCCCATGGACCATAGTTATCCAGGCCCTCTGACTTAAGGAGCTCAGCTTCTGGTGTTTTTTCTTTTATCATTTTGATTCTTCTGTCCACAGGGTTTTCTTGTTAAAGGTACTGGTGCGGTTTGCCATTTCCTTCTTCAGTGGATCACTTTTTGCTAGAATTCTCCATTATGACCCCTCCATCTTGGAACGGCTCATAGTTTCGTTGAATTACCCAAGCCCCTCTGCAGGGACAAGGCAGTAATCTAGAAGGAAGCTGGCACAGAGTAGGTGCTTAATAAATGCTTGGTCCCCTTCTGGACTATTGCAGACTTTCCAACTTGGAAGGAACCTCTTAGGTCCCTATCTGGACTTGAGACTTCTCCGCCCCACTCCACCTATTCCTCTGCTTCTAGGACATGGACGGAGACAATCAGTTTTTCTACGATAGTTTTAGTCCTTACTTTTGCCCCAAGTTCAATGAAAAATACCATAGTTATCACTCCTTCAGTTTCATAGACTGATCAGCATGCTTTCTAGTCTCTCTAGATCTTTGTATTTTGAACCAGAAGGGGCCTTAAAAACCCGTCCAGATCAACTTGTTCATTCTATAGATGGAGAAATTGGGGATAGAAAATGTTAAAATTACAGGATACGACCAAGATCACAAACTGGCCTGTTATCAAGCCAGGACTCGAATTCAAGCCTTTCGGAGCCAGATCGGATGCCTTCTTCTCAATATTGCCTAAAAGTTGTCCAGACTTCATATTGCTACAGGACTTCAATGACCTTGGAGGAGAGAGCCAGGCTGATGACTTTGTGCCTTTCTGCCTCACTTAAATCCAATTCACATGCAAGTCAAGGCATCTTCTCATGATGTCATTGATCCTCTGTGAATGAAGGACAAACAACAATAATAATTGCCCCTAACCAAGGGGAGCTTCCAACTAGACTAGGGTTCTGGCTTAAACAAAAATAAAAGATATTCAGGCTGTTAACAAGTATTTGTTTCCCATGTTACAAGACATTTACATGATTAGCTATTATTTTATCTCGCTAATTAAAATACATAAAAAACAAAATGGTTAATTAGTATGAGACCATTCGTTTCCTCTGATCCCTTGGAAATGTTTCTCATCTGGAGTGCCAGGTCTGCCCTTGGAGCAATGCTGGCCACGGTAGGAAGGGCTCTCTATGCACTCTCTCCTTACCTTCCCCTCTTTACATCAGCAACATCTACAGGAGGCTTTCCCTGATTCTCCTTCAGGTGTTGATCACCAGGGTAACTAGGTGGCTAACAACAGAATGTCAGTAAGACTCTTCTTCCTAAGTTCAAATCTGGCCTCAGACATTTACCAGCTGTGTGACCCCCGAGAAGTCACTTAACTCTCTCTGCCTCAGTTTCCTCTCCAGTAAAATGAGCCGGAGAAGGAAATGGCAAACCATTCCATCATCTTTGCCAAGAAAACTCCAAATGGAGTCATAAAAATCCTCAGGGCTTACCACATTACCTGACACATAGAAGGCACTTAAAAGCTTTATGAATGAATGAGTGATTGCACAACCTATTTTTCTCTTTTTCTTTCCTTTTCTTCTATCTTTCCACTGTTTCCTTTTTTTTTTTTTGAATTGACTGTTTCAAAGTATCTTAGGTTTAAAGCTGAAAAAGGTCCTTAGAGATCATTTAATCCAGTTCTCTTGTTTTATGTTTATTTAAAATACATTTTATCGATGTCTTCTGCTTTCATATCACTGTCAATTTCTACCTCCCCTTCAGACTGAGTTCTCCCTTGTGACAAAGCAAAACAATTAAGGAAAGACATCAGGAACTTTGTCAGATGAAGAAAGAGCAAACACAAAAGCTATAATTCAAACCCAGGCTCAGGCTTGCCTAGACAGGATGTGTGTCTTAGCTGCCATGTGTTCAAAGGTGCATGAAAACCACCCCCTCCTGTCCTTTCTTCTTGCAAAATACAGTCCTGATGTAATCTGGAGGCTGAGGAGGTGGCTGCTCCCTTTCACGTATATCCACTGAGTCAACCGTTATTCAAGTTCAGCAGCCATTTGGATTGCTTTGTCATTTCAAACACCTTGTCCTTCAGCGCTGGCTTACCGTATGACGAGGAGCATCCCATAATCAAATGCTTAGTCACCATGTCCCTGAAAGTTTCTTGGAGACTTCTGGGTTTGTGCTTACTTCCTGGGGTAGCCCCTGTAGAGCAGTTCATCAACTCAACGGACTCAAGCATATTATTCCCTTGATCCTGCTTATTTCTGCAGCGGTTTATACAAATCTTCCCAGGTTTCTCTGAATTTCTCACAGCATAATAATATTATATTCATTTCATATACTGTGGGCACTGTAGATGCTCCAGTTCTTTGGCAATACAAAGAGTGTCACTCTGTATAGTTTGGTATCAAATGGATTCTTTTGTTTGGGTTTCTTTGGAATAGAGGAATTCCAGTCACCTCATTTTACAGGGGAAGAAACTGAGGTTCTCCCAGTCTACCTTTATCTACATCTCCAACCCCCTCCCCCATTCCACCTCTGCCTATTGTGCTAGTTCTCGGCAACTAGGGTGTCTCTCTTTTTCTTCTCTTATTTCAGAACTATCATGTCTGCTATTGTGTACTTCTTTGTCTCTTCTCTTCTTCTTTCTCCTCCTCCTTCTGTCTGTCTCTCTTTTTCTTCCTCCTTTTCCTCCTTCCCTTTTCTAAGTTTCTCTCCTTTCTCCCCCCTCTCTCCCCATTTCCTCCCTCTCCCTCTGCTCCTTTTATTTTCTTCTCTGTCTACCTCTCCATTTCTTTCTCTTCTATTTTCCTTCTCACTATTTCCTACTCCTCCCTCCTTTCCCCTCCACATCTATCTCTCCCTTCTTCCTTTCTTTATTTCCCTCTCTCCCCTTTGTCTTTCTCTGTGTCTGTGCCTATCTTTGACTCTTCTTCCTTCCTTTTTCTTCCATAGCTCAAAGTTGGGGTAAAATCCTAGTTCTTCTGCTTATAACAGCCAACCCACATCTCTGGGTCTCAGTTTCCTCATCTGTAAGATGGAGAGGTTGCATGTGATGAACTTGTGAGGTTCTTTCCTACTCAGATTTATGGTCCTTGAAGAACCAGGACCCAGAAGTGGGAGAGGAGTTGAAGGCAGGGGGAGAGAAAAGAATGCCCACCAAGGGATTGGGCTGAGTCTCTGGGAACAGATTCTGAGGACTGTGATGGCCAATGTAATGAATGGGTTGGAGTGATGGGGAGGGAAGTATCAAGGCAGAAGTTCCTAATTTGGCAGTCTCTGGTTAAATTTCAGGAGATTTATAAACTGGGATGAGAAAAAACCTGATATCTCTATTTTTAATTTTTATTGTCTTTTTAATTTTTATGTCTAACTGAAATTTAGAATTTCATTTAATTATTAATGGAGGCAAAAAAAGATTATTCTGAGAAGGAGCCTATAGGCTTCAAGGGGTCCATGACACAAAACAAGTAAAGGGCCTCTGAGCGCAGTACTTGGAAACAGAGGACCTGGCTTTGACTGTATTTTCTGGCCTTGTGACCTTGAATAATGAATGTAAAAGCTTTCTAAAGTGCTGCAGAGCATTTTGCCAACCTTAAAGCCGCCACTATGTAAATGTCATCCCTTAGAAGTCATTTCCTGTCCCAGAGAAAATAAAAATCAGAGGGCTGGATTAGGTGATCTCCAGGGGCCCTTCCAGCTCTAGAAAACAAATCTGCTCAGGGTCTTCATTGTAATGTGTAAACCATTTGGTATTGGTTAAGATCAGTGGAATAGGTTAGGTTCACAAGACACAATAGTCAATGGCTATAGTAATCTAGTGTTTGATACACCCTAATTCTGCAGTTTCTGCCATAAGAACTCACTATTTTTCAAAAATTTGCTGGAAAAATTGGAAATTAATATGACAGAAGCCAGGCATTGACCCATACCTTGCACTCTGTAGCAAGAAAGGTCGAAATGAGTTCATTATTTAAATATAAAAGGTGATACTACAAACAAATGAGAAGAACAGGGGATAGTCTACTTTTCAGATTAATGCGTCCCCTCCAAAAAAAAACAAAACCCTAGAGAACATTATGAAATGTAAAATGGATAATTTTGATTATATTAAATTAAAAAGTTTTTGTATAAACACAACTAATGCAGACAAGATTAAAAAAGCAGCAGAAAACTGGGAAAAATATTTTACATTCAAGGGTTCTGATAAAGGCCTCATTTCTAAAATATATAGAGAATTGACTCAACTCTATAAGAATACAAGCCATTCTCCAACTGAAAAATAGTCAAAGAATACATACAGACAATTTTTAGACAAAGAAATTAAAACCATTTTTAGTCATATGAACAAATTCATTAAATCACTATTAATCAGAAAAATGCAAACTAAGACAACTCTGAGGTATCACTACATACTTCTCATATTGGCTAAGATGATAGGAAAAGGTAACGGTAAATGTTGGAGAGGATGTGGGAAAACTGGGACATCAATACATTGTTGGTAGAATTGTGAACTGATCCAACTATTCTGTAGAGCAATTTGGAAATATGTCCAAAGGGCAATAAAACTGTAAAAACCCTTTGATCCAGCAGTGCCTCTGCTGGATCTGAATCCCAAAGAGATCATAAAAAAGGGGAAAGGGACCTACATGTGCAAAAATGTTTATAGTAACCCTTTTTATAATGGCAAGGAACTGCAAACTGATGGATGCCCATGTTGAGGTTGGGAAAGGGGGGACCCCAAATGTAATGCCAGAGAAACTGAGGCAAGATAGAGATTAGAGAGTTTTTAATATTTTAGTTGGATTTTTGAGGGGGAGAGATTTTCTGGGACCCAAGGATTCATTTTAGTCCCAGGGCTGATGTCTCAAAGCATTCAGCAGTGAATGTGAGATTCCAATGATTTTTATTTATGTGGCTCCAAGATCAAGGAGACAAAGGCAAGGAGTGGAGTCTGAGCATTGATAAATGGAGGGAATTTCCATTCAGGAATCACCAATCCAGTTCTGACAGGGTGGGGTGAGAACCATAAATTCTGATAACTTAGGAGGATTTAGGAGCCAGGATGTCTGAACTAGAAGATCTTCCCTTACCTGAGATTATACATTTACAGTTTATGACTCTTTTTGGAATGTCACAGAGGCCAAATCTCCACAGCCCCAATTATCTCAGGCCTAATGGATAGGAAAGGGGGGTGGATTGCAGCCAGGGGGATTAAGGAAGAACAATTTAGGGAAATTGAGGCAGGACAATTTAGGGAAACTGAGGCAGTACAATAAAAGGAAACTGTGGCACAACACAAAAGTCCCAGACCGATGTCACAAATTGTCTCAAAAGAATTTGCAGGCTTGAGCCCATATTCTAGTCAAGGGGAAAAGTTTTAGTGAACATAATGTGCACCATAAAAGACTGGACTGAATTCTAAGGGAATCCAGTAAAGAAAGGGAAGCAAGGAGATACACTTATACAGCTTTCAATCATAGATATATTAATTCTATGGTCTGAGGGTAAGGCTAAAGAGTAATCTTCAGATAAATTGAAGGTGGTCTCTGAAATTTGATTATCACTTACCATATCTTCAGTCAGCAATGAATTATTCACTATTGTCTCAGGAGTATGATCTGTGGGAATTTCCTGAGGCCAGAAGCTATCTGGCGAAGAAGTGGTCAGAATCAGATGATTGGGGTGTAGAAATTTTCTGAGGCAGATTCTAAAATCAAAAGTTTTGGGGTTTCATATTACATCACCCCTGAGTTGGGGAATGGCTGAATAATTTATAGTGTATGAATGTTATTGTTCTATAAGAAACCATTAGCAAGATGACTTCAGAAAGACCTGGAAAAACTCACATGAACTGATGCTAAGTGAAGTGAGTAGAACCAAGAGAACATCATACACAGCAATAAGACATGATGAATTCTGATGGATTTGGCTCTTTTTCACAATGTTGATTCAGGCTAATTGCAATAGACTTGTGATGGAGAGAGCCATTCCAAATCAGAAAAAGGGCTGTCAGGACTAAATGTGGATAATAACAGAATATTTTTACTTTTTTTGTTATTGTTTTCTTGCTCTTTGTTTTCCTTCTCATTCCCCTCCCCCTTTTGATATGATTTTTCTTGTGCAGAAGGATAAATGTGGAAATATGTATAGATCATTTATTGGATTACTTATTATCTAGCATAGAGGGTGGAGGAAAAGGAGGGAAAAACTTTGAAACACAAGGTTTTGCAAGATTGAATGCTGAAAACCATCTTTGCATGTATTTTGAAAATAAATATGTTATTTTTTTTAAAGAAAGAAAAAAAGCTACTCCCTCACCTTTCATAATTAAGTTTCCTTCCCAGCTTTGCTGTTTACCACTTGTGTGATCTTGAGCAAGTCATTTAGCTTCTCTGAGCCTCAATTTCCCTTGTAAAAATAAGGGAGTTTGACTGGATGACAAATCAACAAGTATTTGTTAAGCATCCACTATGTGCTAGGAACTGTACTGTATGGGGACATAAAGGAAAGCAAAAGCATAATTCCTGCCCTCAAGTATCTGACATTCTAAAGGAAAAATAGCATAAAGAGAATAATTAGAAACAAATATTTTATGTGGACATAGATTTTTATGTATATTATATATATATATATATATATATGTGTGTGTGTGTGTGTGTGTGTGTGTGTGTGTGTGTATACACATATGAGAAATAGGTCAAATATATAATATATAAAACATGATCATAGACTATATGTATGATTTATTATACATATATATAATTTAGAGATACTCTCAAAAGGAAGGCATTATGCCAGAATAAGTATTTCCTCCTCATAATTTCTTCTTTGTCTATTTAAATCTCAGAAACAAAGACCCTACACTACTTATTCCCAAAACCACCACTTTAGCTCCCTCTTGACTCCCAATTTCTCCAAAATCCAGAAGCCTTCTTCCTGAAGTATTTGAGAGTCAAGGTTCATAGTTTGAACGAATTCAAAGAGATTTTCTTATAGTCACAAAGGAGTTTACTCATGCCATAGTTGACAGACTAGTCTCTAAAAGAGTCTAGTAATTAGAGTTTTGGGAGAGTTTTATATACTGAAAACATGGCTTAGCTAGTAGACTAACAGCCTACAAGGTTGTAAATTATAAAAGAGATAAGGAAAGAGTCAGGATGTCTTTTCATCTAGGTTAAGACAGGATATCTTATATTTTATTATTTTTTTTAATAATAGCTTTTTCTTTTCAAAATATATGCAGAGATAGTTTTCAACATTCACCCTTGCAAAACCTTGTGTTCCAAATTTTTCTCCTTTCCTTCTCCCTACCTCCTTCCCTAGACAGCAAGTAATCCAATATATGCTCTATACATATTTTCACATTTGTCATGCTGCACAAAGAAAATCAGATCAAAAAGGAAAAAATGAGAAAGAAAAAAATCAAGCAAACTGTTGAGCTATAGTTTCCTTTTATTGTCCTGCCTCAGTTTCCCTAAATGGTCTTGCCTAATTTTCCCTAAATTGTTCTGCCTCAGTTCCTTGAATTGTTCTGCCTCAACCCCCCTGGTTGCAACCTTCCCACCCAGATATAATTTAGAGCTGGCTACTCTAAGGTTATAAACTGTAAATGTGTAATCCACCCTGTCAGAACTGGATTGATGGTCTGTCCTTAAAAATTCCCATCATTTACCTATGCTCAGACTGCACCCCCTTGCTTACCCTTATCTATGGAAACCTATAATTACTGGAATCTCACATTTGCTGCTGCTGCTGCTAAATGCTTTGAGACATCAGCCCTGGGACCAAAATGGATCCTTTGGTCCCAGAAAATCTCCCTCTCAGAAATCCAAATAAAACATTAAAAACTCTCTAATCTCTATCTTGCCTCAGTTTCTCCAGCATTACAAAACAATAACAAAAAGGTGACCACATACAAAGCCCACTGTCTTCTCTCCCTGGATGTACATAGCTCTATCTATCACAAGTCCATTGGAACTGGCCCAAATCACCTCATGTTGAAAGGAGTCCATCACAGTTGATCATTCTGTAATCTTCTTCTTTCTGCGTTTAATGTTCTCTTGATTCTATTCACTTCTCTTAGCATCAGTTCATTTAAGTCTCTCCAGGCCTCTCTGAAATCAAGACAGGATGTCTTTTGGCAAGATGGGATTTTGGCAGAGGACAGATAAGGAGCAAGAGATAAGTGGTTTATGGCTCTACCTTCCTTAGCTAGAAATGCAGTTTTGAATAGACCCTGGACTTTGACTCACAATCCCCCTTGCAAAACCTACTCCCCTGCTTCCCTGTGACCTTGTTCTCTGATTGGTGAGTTCCTTTCCATACCTCCATCTTGAGGTACAAAGGCTAGCCATGCTCTCTCCCTGGCACCTTTCCCAGGAGGGATCCTAACTTTGAGACTTCTCCATGTCTTGGCACCTTCTTCCCCAACTACCCCACCCTACTTTTCAGCTCCCTTTTGTTATCTTCCCTCATTTAGCTGTAAGCTTCTCAAGAACAGAACTACTTTTATTTTGGCTTGTGTTGTATCTCCCCGGTAGGGGCTTTGGGTAGAGCATAGGACCTGGAATCAAGAAAACCTGAATTCAAATAGACCCTGAGTGAGTCACTTAACCCTGTTTACCTCAGTTTCCTCATCTGTGAAATGAGTTGGAGAAGGAAATATTAAATCAATGTAATCTTTTTGCCAAGAAAACCCAAATGGGGACATACTGATATAACAATGTATCCCCTGCCACTTAGCACAATGCCTGGCACATGGTAAGCACTTGGTAAATGCTTTTGGACTTGATTTGAAAGAAAAATCCTGTTGGGTCTGTGTAGTTCTTTATGGTCTCCTTTTCATTTCCTGACCTGGTCTTTTTACACAGCCTCTGGGGCACCCAGGATACTGTGAGTGCTCAGGCAATATTAGGAAATCAATCAATCATGTTGCATTCATGGAGGTAAAGATTTCCTGCTGATTGCAGGGAAATGAACTGATATATTCCATATTTATGGCCTGCCAGTATCAGAGAGAATGAAATAGCAGGAAGAAGAGCCAAGTGAGGTGAATAGACAGACTGATGAAAGGATCCCATTGTCTACCGGGGAATATGGAGGGCTCAGTTCTGAATAAGCTAATATTTGTGACTTGCCTGAGGCTTGAGCAAACAGAACTGGGAACTGACTATTCAAGAGAAATATCTCCCCCAAGAGACTGAAGAAACACAATTCTTCTCATTGTCTGGAAAACAATGGGGAAAATCGAGGTGAGGGCCAAGATGAGGAGATGCGGAGGTACAGAAAGATGAGAAAGTTTAGGACAAAGGACTTCCTAGAGAGGAGGGAGAGAGGTTCTGATTGAGAGAAGAAGCTGGAAAGTGGCCACAGATGGTCTAGTTTGAGTGATGGGCTCTTAAAAAGCTAGGGAAGGTTAACTTTGAGAAGAGAGACTTGAGGTGGATCATATGATGGGAAACTGGAGAGGGGACTGACCTCAGAAGAAAACTAACCTCACTCTTTCTTTTTACAGATGAAGAAACTGAGAGAACTGAATTGCCTTAGGTCCCCCAGGTAACAAGGGTCAGACAAGGTCCTCTGTCTCCAGAGCAAGCTACAGGGTCCCTTAGAGGCAATTTAGTTCAACCATTGAATTTTTTTTTCCCACCTGAGGCTGGAGTTAAGTGACTTGCCCAGGGTCACACAGCTAGGAAGTGTTAAGTGTCTGAGACCAGATTTGAACTCAGGTCCTCCTGAATTCAGGGTTGGTGCTCTATCCACTGTGCCACCTAGCTGCCCCTCAACCATTGAATTTTATAAATAAGGAAACTGAGGGGAAAAGGCAGACTTAAAGTCACACAAATAAATGGTAGAGCCAATGTTTAGACCAAGGCTCCCAAAAAAGCCTCTGAGAAATTGTCTCTAAGTCTGGGCTCATTCTATTCCCTTTACTTGAACTACCTAACTTTTAATTAATCTGGGCAAAGTGTCTGGAAGAGGATTAGGGAGCCTGCTGATCAATAGAGTTTCTTACTGGTCATCCTTACTCCTGAACAGTGAAGTAGTTAAAGGGCTTTATGAAAGTCAAGTTAATAATATAGTACTTACTATATGCTAGGCACAGAGCAAAGCCCTGGGAATGAAAAGAAAGGCAAAAGCAGTCCCTGTCCTCGAGGAGCTTTCCTGCTAGAAGGAGATGATGTCATGTAAATACCCATGTAGATACAAGATATATAGAGTACAGATGGAAGGCAGCCTCAGAAAGGAAGGCAATTGGGATAGAGACAACAGGAAAGGTGGAGTGCCAATTGTGGGATTTGAGGTAAATCTTGAAGGTACTCAAGAGGTAGAGATCAAAGGAAACGAGCATATCCAAAATAAGAAGCAAGGAAATAGAACATTGTGTACTAGGACAAGCAAGGAGAGGGGCAGCTAGGTGGGGCAGTGGATAGAGCATCAGCCCTGAAGTCAGGAGAACCTGAGTTCAAATTTGCTCTCAGACACTTAACATTTCTTGGCTGTGTGACCCTGGGCAAGTCACTTAACCCCAACTGCCTCAGCAAAAAAAAAAAAAAAAAAAAAAAAAAAAGGCAAGAAGACCAGTGTAGCTATGGCTCAGGTAGGCATAAGTTGTAGAAAGGAATAGAATGGAAAAAAGACTGGAAAGGTGGGAAGGAGTCCTGCAGAGAAAGGATTCAGATGGCAAATGGAGAATTTTATATTTGATTCCAGAGATGATAGGAAGTCACTAGAGCTCATTGAGAAGAGGACTGACATGAATAGTATAATTTAGGAAGATCCAATTGACAACTGAATGTGCAGTAGAGAGAGACTGGAGACGGGGAGACCTGCCAGGAGAGTATCTCCATAGGCCACAAGGAGGTGATAAGAACCTAAATTAGAGTGGTGTGAATGGATAGGAAGTGATGCATCTGAGCAGCGAAGTCACATTAGATTGTAAGCTGCCTCTTTTTTGTCTCAGTGCTTAGCACAGTGTCTAGCCCATAGTAGGAGCATAATAAATATTTATTGATTGATGTGAAGGTAGAAACAACAGTAACTGGACAACAGGCTGGTTATGTTAGCTCAGTGAAAGTGAGGAGTTGATGCTAGCACAAGATTGTGAGCCTCAGTGAGTAGGGAGATGGGGTCTCTTCAGTTGCAGTTGGGAAAGAGAAGGATTGGGGGGAAATATAACAAATTGTATATTTGATGTGGTGAGTTTAAGATGTTTATAGGATGTCCAGTGAGAAATACCCAGGAGGCAGTTGGTAATGTGGTACTGCAGTTCAGGAGAGAGATGAGGGCTGTATATTTAGATAGAGGATATTTATATAGAGATGATAAGTAAATCCACAAGATTACTGAGCAAGACATTATAGTGGGAGAAGAGTAGGGATCCCAGGACAAAACTTGAGGGGATGCTCAGTTATTGGACATAAGGACACTAATAAGGAATGATCAGAGAGAGAGGAGAAGTAGGCAAGAACACTGTCATGAAAACATAGAGAGAAGAGTGAAGGTAGGGTGAGGATTCAGCTAGTAGGCGCTCTACCTTCCCTAGTTGTGTATCCAGAGATAAATATAGGAAATGATCATTTTATGGATGAATGTGTATACATGCATTATGTGCATCTATTATGTGCCAGGCACTGTACTAAACACTGGAGCTAGAAATAGAAAGAAATTTGACAGTCCCTGCCCTTAAGGAGTGGGGAAGATTCTAATTGGGAGAGATATTACCCATTAATGATAGTTAGCATTTATAAGGTACTTTAAGATTTATACAGCACCACACACATATATTATTTCATTTGATCCTCACATTTTATCTCTGGCAAGTAAAGGCTATTATTATTATTATTCCCATTTTACAGATGAGGAAATTGAGACAGAGGCAAAATGACTTTCTCAGGCCACTTAAAATCTCTCCATTGTGCTACCAACATGTAAATAAAAGTTTAAGGAATAAGAAATAGGAAAATCTGGGAGTTTCAAGGGCACAGCAGAAGAGCCCACGGAGTAGTTAAGATCAGTGGGTAATATGAAGGATTCTATAGGGCATGATAGTAGGACAGATGTTAAAGCCATTCATCCAGTTCATGTGAGCAGTTAAGTCATTCTAAAGGCTTCTGACCAAAGTGAGGAAGAAAGACAAGGGGAAGGGCATTCCTAGTAGTGGTTAGACTTCCAGCCACCAGTTTGCTCCAAATGTAATGAATATGAGAAACTGAGCTTCACTGAATTAAAATGACTTGTCCAGGAAGTGACCATTGGAGCCAGTACTTGAACAGATCTCCTAATTCTGAACTCAATGTCCTTTCCACTCTATCCTGATGCTTGTCCTCTGGACAGGGGATCAGTGAGTTCCTTCAGGTCAAACAGATCAGAGAATCTTTTCTTTGATAAATGTAAATGGTTGAGGAATGGCTGAATAAGTTATGATATTGAATGTAATAGAATATTATTTTTTTTAATAAGAAATGATGTGTAGGCTGATTTCAGAAAAGCCTGAAAAATCTTACAAGATCTGATGCTAAGTGAAGTGAGTAGAACCGAGAGAATATTGTCCACAAATAAGAAAAAGATTCTGTTATGGACTTGGGCTCTTTTTAACAGTGAAGTGGTTCAAGGTGATTTCAATAGACTTGGGAAGGAAAGTGCCATCTTCATCCAGAGAGAGAACTACAGAGACTGAATGTAGATTGAAGTATAGTATTTTTACCTTTTTGTTGTTGTCTGCTTGTTTTTTTCTTTCTCGTGTTTTTCCTCCTTTTGGTAGGATTTTTTCTTGCACAGCATGATGAATATGGAAATATATTCAGAAGAATTGCATATGTTTAACCTATTTCAGATTGCTTGCTATCTTGGGGAGAGGGGTGGGAAAGGAGGGAGAAAAATTTGGAACACAAGATTTTGCAAAGGTGAATGTTGAAAATTATCTTTGCATGTATTTGGAAAAAATGAAGTACCATTTAAATAAAAGATAAATGTAGTGGGACAACTTGGGGCTGTTGTTCCATGAGCCTTACTAATCTAAGAACAGGGGCAGGAGGGGAGAAGGTTTAAAAAAAAAAAAGAAAGTCTATGTGATGGAGAGAGCCATCTGCATCCAGAAAGAGGACTGTGGGGACTGAATGTGGATCATAATATCATATTTTTATCTTTTTTGTTTGTTTTGTTTGTTTTGGTTTTTTCTCATTTTTTTCTTTTTTAATCTGATTTTTCTTGTGTAATATGATAATTGTGCTAATATGTATAGAACAACTGCACATGTTTAACATATATTGGAGTCCTTGTTATCTAGGGAAGGGGGCAGGAAGGGAGAAAGAAAAAATTTGGAATGCAACATTTTGCAAGAGTGAATGTCAAAATTATCTTTGCAAATATTTTGAAAAGAAAATTCTATTATTAAAAAAAAAGAAAGTCTAGGACTGCAGAAGAGGAACCCAAAGAGTGGTCTGTGAACAAGTTTGGCAACCTCTTGACTTTTAAAACATGCCTCATGATTGGCTGCCTGTTCCAACTTAGCCAGTCTTTCCTTAGTGACAGATTCCATCTGACCCACCCCTTTCCCCTTTGGCAGGTAGAAAAAGGTTAGATTTGCATAAAGCCATCTGTACAGATCCCTGCTATTCACTGTTGCCACTTCTTGCCAGTCTGCCCTGAGTTCAGCACCTGGCAGACAGGCTAGCTCCCAACCTTCTGTTTGGGCTCAGAACAACATTGGTGCACTGAGAAGATGCTGGGAGGAGGAGTCACAAGACTGGAGTTCAAACCTGAGTCTGACTTTTAATTCCTGGCTTTGGGTAAAACCTCTTAATTTTTCTGAGCCTCAGTTTACTTCTCTGTAAAATGTAGTTGTATCATCTGGCTTCCAAGATGCCTCCTAGTTCTATGTGACCCTTTGTTGCTACCAATATTCTCTGGCAAAGTCCCGTTTCTATTACAACACTCACTCCTTCCTTTATCAATGTCCCCTGCCCAGCCTAGGTAAGAGAACAGTTGGTCAACAGGATTTTTTTCCTTTTTTAGTAAGTCAATAAGTAAATATTTATTAAGTTCTTACCATGAGCCAGACATTAAGAACAGTGGATACGGAAAGAACTGATTCTTTGTGACCTATTTAGAATTTACTTGGCAGAAATACTGGAGTGGTTGCCATTTCCTTCTCTGGCTCACTTACAGGTAAAGCCACTGAGGTAAACAGGGTGAAGTGATTTGCCCAAGGTCACCCAGCTGGGAAGTACCTGAGGCTGGATTTGAACTCCTGAGGATTAGACTTCCTGATTCCAAGTGCTGTGCTCCGTGCTCTATGGCACCAAGTAGCTGCCCAACATGGAAATCACTAGGCATACATATTATCACTTGTGATCATATTATATTTGTACAACAATAAGCCCATATGGGATCAAAGTTAGACCTGTTAAAATGACACCACAATCAGATTTTGCCTTAGGACTAGTGGCTCCCCATTATAGAGACCATAGGAAGCCATTATAGGTGGAGAGATGATCTTGGAGTTAAGAGTTCGGGTAAGGACTAGAAAGAAATGTCCAGAACTCCTCAGCAGAGATGTAATAATGACAGCTGTGAAAATGGATGAGTTTTCTAAAAGATACTGTGTGTGTGTATGTGTGTGTGTGTGTGTGTATAGCATATACACTAGATAGTATATATATTATATAATATACACATATACATTATATGTGTATGTATATATATGAATGTATATATACACAGAGCAAAGAGAGGAGACAGAGAAAGGTAGAAAGACAATGTGTGTGTGTGTGTGTGTGTGTGTGTGTGTGTGTGTGTGTGTGTGTGTGTGTGTAAGAAAGAAACAGAGACAGAGACAGAAGAGAGAGAAAGACAGAGGAGACAGAGACAGACAGAGACAGTGAGAGACAGAGAGACACAGAGAGAGTAGCAACAAGCTAAGAACTGAGCCTTATGGAATGCCCCTGTTAGGATGCTAGAGGAGGCCAAGAAGTCTGCAAAGAGGCACAGAAGAATTTGTCAGAGAAGTAGAGAGCTAGGAAGTGGCAGCATCTTGCAAGCCAATCGAGGAAGAAAAATCCAGAAAGAGAGAGGATCAATTGGTCAATCAATCAACATGCATTTGTTAAACATCTACTTTTAAGCCAGGTATTGGGAATATAGACAAAAGTGAATCGGTTTCTATCCTCAAGGAGTTTATATTCTAAAGATGGGGACATCTTGCGTCTATAGAAGCATTTATTTATTGATTTTTAAAAATTTTTATTTTCAGTTCCAAATTCTCCCTCCTCCTCCACCCCTCTCCCACCCAAAGAGAAGTCATACATATGCAAAGCATTTCCACATTAGTCATATTGTATTTAAACAAGCAAGAAAACAACAAAAAAATGAAGCATATATTTATCTTTTCTCAATGGCATTTTTTCAAATCCGTATTAAGATAGTTTTCAGCATTCATTTTTGTAAAATTTTGAGTTTCAAGATTTGTCTCCCTCCTTTCCCCCCAAGACAGCAAGCAATCTGATATAAATTGTACATGTATAATCCTTTTAAGCATATTTTCATATTTGTCATGTTGTGTAAGAAAAATCAGACCAAAAGGGAAAAATCTATGACATAGAAAAAGCAAACAAAATAAAAAGGTGAAAATATTAGAAACACATATTATAATTGATATAAAATGAAGACAAGAAAAATGCTAGGAGGCACAGTGGTTAGAGAACCAGGCCTGGAGTCAGGAAGACTTATCTTTCTGAGCACTTATCTGGCCTCAGACACGCTTAGTTGTATGACCCTGGGCAAGTCACTTAACCCTGTTTGCCTCAATTTCCTCACCTGAAAAATGATCTGGAGAAGGAAATGGCAAACTACTGCAACATCTCAGCCATGAAAACCCCAAATGGGATGAAGGAGAGTCCAAAGTAATTAATAAAAACAAATGTGCTAATCACTTTACAAATATTATCTCATTTGATCTTCACAATCCTCTGAAGGGGAAGATAAGAGATTAAGGTTACCAGAAAAAGAGAGAGAGAGAGAGAGAGAGAGAGAGAGAGAGAGAGAGAGAGAGAGAGAGAGAGAGAGAGAGAGAGATGTGTATTTTGTGCACAGTAGGTGTTCAATGAATATTTGGTTCTAGGTATTTGACACAGATGTGGGGGCTGTGGCTGCTGTTAGGAGTCAAGGTTATCTGCTGAGGATGAAGGTAGGTAGGGTGGGGATTAGAGAGGAGATGCCTCTGAAACAGTTGCTCAGAAGGCCTTGGGGAATCAGTTGGAGATGAATGAAAGGTTTTCCAGCAAGGCTTCCATTAAAGAGACAGTGTCTGCCAAGGAAAACCCAATGTAAGTGACAGTTCAGTATTGAAATGGAAATTGATTGATGGGTGTGAGTAAATGAGGGTGTTTGAAAATTCTCAATATGTGTTCATGCTTCATGAACCCCCTTTGGAATCTTTTTCTCTGGAAGGCTCTGAGGAAGACTTAAAAAATTTGGATAGTGACAACTTGAAGAGAGTGATGGAGAGGAGAGAGGAAGACTCATCCATACAGTGTAGATGACCTCTTTTTGATCTGCGATCGCTCCCTTTACTCTTGGAGAATGCCTTTTACTAGTACTTGGCAGTTGGAAATATGTGGAAAATGGTGTTAGGCAAGCCACTTCCTCTCTCTAGGTCTCAGTTTATATATCTGTAAAATTCGATTCAATTCAAAGAGCAGGAACTAAATGCTTGCTATGTGCCAAGGGGTTGTATATGAGATGATCTCCAAAGTTCTTTTCCATTCTAAAATGCTTTGTTTTGGACCCTGGAACACAGTAGGTGCTTAATAAATGCTGAGTGATTGATTGGCTGACTTTTTAGCTCTGGCAGTCTGTTCCTATGATAGAAATTGCTTCTTAAATGAAACAATTTCTACCTTCATGGAATTTCCATTCTATAAGTATGATATGATGAGAACAGAAAGAAGTGAATCCAGAGAAATTTGAGGAAGGAGAAAGAGGATGAACAAGATGGGGAGGTGGGTGGAGGACCAGGGAAGACTTCATGGAAATGGTGAAGCTTGAACTAAGCCTTGGAAGAAGAGCAGACTTCTGAGTCATGGTTGCATATGCAACTCAAGCCAATGGCTAATTATGTTGTTGGGCTGGGATATAGAATGCATGGGGAAGGGGATTTAAAGTGAGATTCAAAAGAGAAAATGAAGATAAAGTGAGGAGGGCATAGGTCAGGCTGGAGAGCTTGTGTTCTATTGTAGAAACCATAGGAAGCCCCCTCCCAGTTCTTACATTCTGTGTTTCCTAGTGTTTCTCAGCTCTGGCACTGAGCTCTGAGATCTCCCTTAATTTTTATGCTGCCTGTTCTAAGGGCTCCTCAACTCTAAGCCCCATGACTCTAGAATCTTTCCATTGGCTAGCCATTTCTTTCTGAAGACCGTTCCTTTGGGGCCACCATTTTGGACCTTCCCAGCTTCCCATCAAGGCTCAGACCAGACGGAAAGCCTTTGATTCCCTTTAGTGCCATCAAAGAGAGGAGAGACCAGCTCCGCTTGAAAGGCTTCTCTGCAGCAAGGTAGAACTTTCTCCAAAGAAATGGTGAGAAAGGACCAATTAAGGACAATTACTGTCAGATCAGCCCACTGGGTAGTGAATAGGCTTAACAGCACTCTCTGTGTCCTGTGGTGTTCCTTGCTTCTATTTGGGCTGCCTACATCTACATGGAAAGGAAGATTTCCTGGCTAATTGGAATCACTCTGCATCTACAAAGGAAAATGGGAAATTGTTAATAGTTTGGTGTTTGATTAAAAAATGCTCACTGATGAAAGGTGTAAGAGATACCATAAAGTGACTTAGGGTCACAATTGTCTGAGGGAGAATTTGAACTCAGGTCTTCTTGACTACAGGACTTTTATCCTTGATTGTTAAAGATTCAGAGATGAACGATAATCTCCATTTTACAGTGAAGAAACCCATAGAGATGAATTGAGGATATGGTGGAGTCAGCTCATGTCTTTGGAGAGTTGATAGTTAACTTAGTATGAACATTAACACATTGATTGACAATGTGTAAATATTACAAGCTAGGATTGATTTCTTGTTTTGCAAATTACATAGATTAAAAAGTGCTAGAGTTGATATTGATAATACAGGGGTTTTGTTTTTGTTTTGTTTTGTTTTTTGAGGCTGGGGTTAAGTGACTTGCCCAGGGTCACACAGTTAGGAAGTGTTAAGTGTCTGAGGCCAGATTTGAACTCTGGTCCTCCTGAATTCAGGGCTGGTCCTCTATCCACTGCGCCACCTAGCTGCCCCGATATTGATAATATAGATCAGACTTTAGTATATCACATATACAGTTACCTGCAGCAAGCCGGTTGTTAAATATTTACCAAGACAACCCTGAGATATAGTGATTGCCAAGATCTCATGAACAGAGACCTAAGAGTCATCTTCATCACCTGGTTTGGGGGACCTGGAGGTCTCTTTTCAAGTTCGGGCTGGCATGCCTCTTGTATTATTCAAGCCTCTAAGAGGGGCATGACATGCTCTGGTTTCAAGTCTGAATGAATAATTTATTCACAGATATTATTTTATTGATGTCTCTTCAGAATCAGCACCAGGCTTCCGGGTAGCTGGGAGGAGGCTTTTGGTGATGGGAAATCTCGAGCCTGTTGTTGATGGGTTTTGGGGGAGAGGGGGGGATGGGGCTGGAGGGAAGGCTTTTTGTTGGATCAGAGTCATCATAAAATTAAAAAAAGATTTAAAAACACAATGATCCGTCTTCTCCTCTGCTAGGTTCTTATATTGAGCTATCCTCTTGGAGACTGTGGCCATATGCTGTCCCCATGTCATACCCAAGAAGAATCTGCACATTCATGCCCACAGTAAATCAGGTATCTTTTTTGACTGGCAATATTTTTTTATTAAAGCTTTCTATTTTCAAAACATATGCACCGATAACTTTTCAACATTGACCCTTGCATAGCCTTGTGTGACAGATTTTCCCCTCCTTCCCCCCACTCCCTCCCCAGATAGCAAGCCATTCAATATATGTTATAAATATTAAAATATATGTTAAATCCAATATAAACATAAGTAAATCAGGTATTATGGGAAGGTAAATGTCAGGGGAAAACAATTTCAGGATTTGAATTCAGATCCTTGGCTTTCCTTTGTACCACAATCTAGTCTAACCTGTATAGATTTAATAGATTAGGAAACAGAGCTAGAGAGGGGACTCTGTCCTAGGTCCTGAAAGTAACTGGAATCTGAGCCTTGGAGCTCTGATTCCAACCTGGTCCACTATTCCAATATGCCCCATTGCTTTCTGAGATATATAGCCTCCGAGGAGCCAAAGCCGGAGTCGGCCTTGGCTTTGGGGCCCCCTGCCGAAGGCTGCAGCTGCAGCTGATTTCTCATCTGCCTGGCCAGAGCTAGCCAGTTTTCTATAATATGGTTATAAATCATTTTTTCAATCAGGCCAGCTTTGAAGGTCACCTGTAATCAAACCGTCAGCGGAGTATCTTGGGGGCTGTGGACACCAAGGGAGCCCGGGAAGATGGGGTCCTGGGCTCTGTGGCTCAAGGGGAGAGAGGAGGGAGGCTCGTCAACAAAGGGAGAGAGATGGGGGCCAGAGAGAGCTCATTGGCCAGCTGCCTAGTGACAGCTGCTCTCACCCGCAGGCTCTGAAGATAATGAGGAAAAGTCTCTGATTCTGAAGAATTGGGAGCCTATGTGTCTGGCTAAAGGGGAAGGCAGGGAGGAAACATCCCTCCTCCACTATGTAAACAATTCACCCTTCCTTTCCTGCCTTTTTCTACTTTATATGAGCCAAGCAGGTCAGGTTCAAACTTTTTTTTTTTTTAATATTTTTATTTATTTATTTTTTCATTTTTCCAAATTATCCCCTCCCTCCCTCCACTCCCTCCCCCCATGACAGGCAATCCCATACATTTTACATGTTTTACAATATAACCTAGATACAATATATGTGTGTAAATACCTTTTTCTTGTTGCACATTAATTATTAGCTTCCGAAGGTAAAGTAACCTGGGTAGATAGACAGTAGTGCTAACAATTTACATTCACTTCCCAGTGTTCCTTCTCTGGGTGTAGTTATTTCTGTCCATCATTGATCAACTGGAAGTGGGTTGGATCTTCTTTATGTTGAAGATTTCCACTTCCATCAGAATACATCCTCATATAGTATTGTTGTTGAAGTGTACAGTGATCTTCTGGTTCTGCTCATTTCACTCAGCAACAGTTGATGTAAGTCTCTCCAAGCCTCTCTGAATTCCTCCTGCTGGTCATTTCTTACAGAGCAATAATATTCCATAACCTTCATATACCACAATTTACCCAACCATTCTCCAACTGATGGACATCCACTCAACTTCCAGTTTCTAGCTACAACAAAAAGAGCTGCCACAAACATTTTGGCACATACAGGTCCCTTTCCCCTCTTTAGTATTTCTTTGGGATATAATCCGAATAACAGCAATGCTGGGTCAAAGGGTATGCACAGTTTGACAACTTTTTGGGCATAGTTCCAAATTGCTCTCCAGAATGGCTGGATTCTTTCACAACTCCACCAACAATGTATCAGTGTCCCAGTTTTCCTGCATTCCCTCCAACATTTATCATTATTTGTTCCTGTCATCTTAGCCAATCTGACAGGTGTGTAGTGGTAACTCAGAGTTGTCTTAATTTGCATTTATCTGATCAGTAGTGATTTGGAACACTCTTTCATATGAGTGGAAATAGTTTCAATTTCATCATCTGAGAATTGTCTGTTCATATCCCTTGACCATTCATCAATTGGAGAATGGTTTGGTTTCCTATAAATCAGGGTCAGTTCTCTCTATATTTTGGAAATGAGACCTTTGTCAGAGGTTCAAACATTTTCAAAGGGCTCTACCACCAAAGGATGGTATCCTAGAAAGATCAATGGTTTTGAAGTCCAGTGGATGTCAGGAAGATATGAGATTCTGATCCTGCTTCAGATACTTAGTAGCTTTGTGGCCTGGGGCATGTTTGGGACCTTCCCAAACCTCAGTTTTCTCATCTGTAAAATGGGTTGGAATGAGGATCAAATGAGATATTAAATGTATAGCATTTTTGCAAATCTTGTTGTGCCGTATAATTTTTAAAGAGTCACAGATTTGTGGATTTATGTACAATCATTTTCAGTTCTGTTTTGTATATATAGAGTTCTGGACTTGGAGTTAGCAACACTTATCTTCCCGAGTTCAAATCCAGCCTCAGATATTTCCTAGCTGTGTGAACCTGGGCAAGCCATCCTGTCTGCCTCAATTTCCTCATCTGTCAAATGAACTGGAGAAGGAAATGGTGAACTACTTTAGTGTCTTTGCCAAGAAAACACCATATGGAGTTACAAAGAGATACGTATACATGAAAGAAACAACCGAACAACAAAAACTGACCGATTTCCTCTCCTCTGTCAAATAAGGATACATTCTCCAAAGGTCCCATTCCAGCTCAAACCCAAGGGCACGTTCCTTTCTGCGGATCCACAGTGGGACGTGCTACCAGGGAGTGTGGAAATAGAAGGGAATTCTTCTTTGATTATCGAAGAGTACTGGTTGGGTGGGGGCAGTACTGGGGTGACAGGAGTCACAGGATCATAAAAATCATTTAAGGTTAGAAAGGACATCATCAACCATCTAGTTCATCCCTCTTATTTTATAGATGAAGAAACCAAGGCAGAGAGAGGTGAGGGTCACTCAGCTAGTAAAGTATCTGAAGCCAAATTTGAACTGAGGTCTTTGATTCCCCAAGTACAGCTCATCATCCATTAGACATCTAGCTAGGGTGGGGGAATAGGGACAGAAATGTGCTCTATCTGCATTCAACAAACAATCCCCTTCCTTAATTACCTGATCTTAGACAACGGGTACACATAAGCACCTATAACATCTGCAAAGAAATTTGGTGGAGGGCCATCAGGAGTTCTAAAGATCAGGGACAGCCTTTTCTAGGGGGGATGTTTAAGCTAATCTTGGAGGGAAGATAGAGGAAGCTAAGTGGTCAAAGGTGAGGAGAGCGGGCATTCTGGGTATAATCACAGACTGGGCAAAGGGCCAGAGGTGATGCTATCTAGGAGAGACAAGGTCAGTTTAGCTGGACTACTGAGTGAGTAAGGGAGGATCGGGGTGTAGTAAGGCTAGAAATGGAAGTTGGAGTCAGCTGGTAAAAGCCTTGAGTTACCAAACAGTCGCTTGTTATTGTTCGCCCTTCGTTTTCAAAGACCAATGACATCAGGGGATGATGTCTTGACTTGTGCGTCAATTGGATTTAAGTAAAACATTTTTTGTATCATAGACTGCAATGCATTCTGGGGAGACCTCTGGATCTCTTCTCAGAATACTGCTCTAAAATGCATACAGTAATATACATAGGATTACAAAAGAACTCAATTTTATTGAAATGCAATTATCAATATATATTTAAATATATGTGCATATATTTAAATATATATATATTTTAAAATTTTGGGGATGCTAGGTTGCACAGTGGATAGAATCACAACCCTGGAGTCAGGAGAACCTGAGTTCAAATCCAACCTCAGATACAGACATTTACTAGCTGTGTGATCCTAGGCAAGTCACTTAACCCTGGTTGATTTTCCAAAAAAAGAAAAAAAATCCCCAGATCCCAGGATAAGAACCCTTCCCTTAAAGATTAGAGATTAATTCAGTAGACAAGAAAGAAGGGGAAAGAAGATGTGGCAGGCTAAGGGAACAATAGAAGCAAAGCCATGGAGATGGGAGATCTCAGAGCTACAGCAAGCAATATTCACATAGAGAATATTGTGAAATTAGGCTGGGGGTGGTAAGGCTCTGAATGCCAGGCAGAGGAGTTTGAAGGGTACAGAGAACCCCTTCAAGAACACTGATTGGCATATGATCTACACCCAAAGGGAATGGCACCTATAGCTTTGTGAGGAAGAGCTCATCTGAGGGCTTTGGAATCCTGAAGGCAACTTGTGTCCATCTTTCCCACCTAATAGGGCACTGCCAGCCTGAGGGAGTGCCAAGCCCCCAGAGAGCCTCCTTGATCAGAGGGAGGTGATTCAAGCAGAGGGAGCTCAGGAGCTTCAAGATGTCCACGGTTTGTTGCCATCAGCTAGTTTTTCCAGATCCTCTTGCTGGGCAAGCTCTGAGGAGTAATGAGGAAAGCCATAGAGAGAAGAACGAGTTCTGATTGGGGCCTCTCATTTCTAGGGGCCCCATGATTTGATGTCTGGCCCTGGATGATAACTCTACTGCCTTCTGGCTTTCTACAGAACTATCTGCTTCAGGAGTATGGCCCTCAAATCACCAGGGGTAAGGAATCACAGGATGGAAGAGCAAGAAGGGGCCTGAAAGAGACATTCATTGGAATATTCATTGGAATCAGGAGGCCTGCATTAACATCCTGACTCTGCCACTTACTATCTACGTGACCTTGGGCAAACCATTTAACTTCTCATGGGCCAAAGGGTCCTCTTCTCTAAAAGGAGAAGGTTGGGCCACATAATAGTCTGCATTTATAAAGGACTTTACAATTTGCAAGCTGATTTGAGCCTTGCAACAACCGTGGGAGTTAGATGCAATTATTATCACCTCCATTTTACAGATGAGGAAACTGAGGCAAGTAAAGGGACTTGCTCTGGACCACATAGCTTGTAAGTGTCTTATTTGAACTCAGATCTTCCCGATTCCATGGCAGGAACTCAAAGAGTTCTCTCCACTGCACAACCTAGATAACATCCAAGGTTCCTTTCAATACTAAATCTACAATCCTATGTTACTTGGAATCTTTTAAAAAGCCAGTACTTTCATTGGATGGAATAGGGAGTTGTGTATGGTCCAGGGCTGATAATTGAATGGGATAATCCCAATTCTTTCATATTAAGTCCACTGAGTTCCTGAATTCATTCTTCTCATTAGGGGTTGAGAATTCTGGAGATCAGTTACATCTGCCTTTTCATCCTATACAGGGAGAGGCAAGCTGGCTACCAACATTTCTCCATTCAATCATTAAGATAAATAGGGGTCTATTATCTGCACTCGCAAAACAATCTTCATTTCATTGGAACTAGGGGGCTGACCCTGTCCTTTCACTGTGCAAGATCTGCTCCTCCTGGTGCCGAACCTTGTGCATTTTTGGGGAGCCTGCTTCAAGAAATGTATAATAGAGGGCCTTGCCTTCCATTTCAAAACATGTATAGGTATTCTGAGACTAGTTTTTGTCTGCTTTTTGTGATATCATGAAAAACCTTTTAGTTGGCTACGTAGCAGAAACTGAGTGTTCGAACAAAAGACTCCAAGATAGAAATTCATCTCTTTCCCTCCTGCTGGGCATTAGACATAAAGATCACTGTCCCAGCTTTGAAGGGCCGGTGTGGGAGGTTTGCACCACTGCAGGCTGGTCTGTGAGTGACTAGATTCCAAAGAAGCCCTGTGTTGGTCATAAGGTCGCTTTCTGTTTGTGTCCTTTTTCTTTTGGTACAGGATCCTGTGATATTTCAAAAGAGCCATGAGAAATCCAGGGACTGAGCCCGAGAAGGATCCAGCTGTCAGTCGTGGACCTTTTGATCCAACCCAACAGTGGATCAGCCCAACAACCAAGACACCAAGAGGTGAAAGAAAGAGAGTCTTGTCTATTGGCTAAGACATACTCAGAACTGAAGGTGGTAGTAGTAATGTTGGTGACTGTGTGAGTTGGAAGACTTAAGTCCAAAGTCTCCTCTTCTCTACAAAGGGTTCTGAGGTTGCCCTCTGAGAAGTCGGGACTGATTCTTCTAATGCGATTGGCTCAAGCCCCCATGCTGGTGCATTTTTCCAAATAGATTTTTCCAATTAGAGTGAATGACTTGGACTCAGGAAGACCCAGCTTATCTAAGGTCTCACAGCTACCGCCTGATTCCAAGCCTACTATGCTGACTAGAAAAAAACTTCTGAATTTCTTCCAAACTTCAAGATCCCATAAGACCCTGAACCTAAGGAGAAGACCCAAGCAGGAAATAATTGCTTTGCAAATATCAGCTTGCTTAGGAGGTCAAGCACTGGTGGGTAAGACCCAGGATCTGTGAGAAGAGAGAACAGAGCACAATTGCAGGATCTTTGCACACACCCTGAGGTGGGAAGCAGTGCCCTCCATGGTGCTTGCCCAGAAGTAGGCTCCCCAAGCATCTATGAAGATTGGTTCAGGATTGTGGATTGTGCATTCTTCAAAGACCAGTCAGTCCTCTCGTTACATGACTAGAAGATTCATTTTAGAGTTCTTTTCAATGGTAAGAGCATTTATGGCAGCAACATGGAAATAAAGATTTATTTAGAATCAGAGACCTGAACTCTGATCCTGCCTATGACAAATATTAGCTATATAACCCTGATACAAATAATTTACTTTATGGTATCAGAAAATTGCTTGGGGGAAACAATTAAGAGATGAAATGACATATACAAGGTCACACATTCAATATATATTATAGGCAGGTCTTGAACTCAGCTCTTCCTGATTCCAAGGTTGTCTCTCTATCCAATATGCAACATGACCTAAATTATGTTAATTGTGGGAGGAGGTGGAAGATGAAGGTTTCTAAACTTATAGATCAGAGGAACATTTTTAAAAACTAAACATTTGAGTTTTGCAATCTGAAATTCAGATTCTGTAGCTGACTTTATATGTGTTCTAAAAGGTGGTGCAGTAGATAGAGGGCTAGAAGACTTGAGTATAAATTTGACCTCATATAGTTATGGGTGATATGACTTCACCTTGTTTGCCTCAGTTTCCTCATCTGTAAAATAAGCTGGAGAAGGAAATTGCCAATCATTACAGTATCTTTGCCAAGATGGAGAGACAGGACATGACTGAAAATGACTGAGCAACAGCAAGGCAAGTAGCTTCCCCTCTTAGGAATTTCAGGGTGTCAGCTGTGAGGGGGATGGATGGAAGAAGTGAGAGATTAAATGAAGGGAAACCAATCAGGAAGCTATTGTAATTGCTCAAATGATGAGTGTCTGAACTAGGGAGGTGCTTTTGGAAATAGAGAAGAGGGGAGAGATGCAAGGATGTAGAGATGGGATTGATCTCTTTGGGTCTCAGTTTCTTTTTCTATACAAAGGGGACAATAGTAACTACTGTGACATTAAAAAGTTTGAGAGATTATTTCTAGGTCATCATTTCATTAACAATAAATAGTATTATATAGTATATAGTAATATATATATAGAGAGAGTATATATTATATAGTATATAATTAGTCATTTGGCTGTCTCTCTTGGACTAAAGACAAATCATGGGGAGGGGCTTACAGTTCATATGCCCTCAGAACAATGAGTGTGTCTGATGGTGGCAATCAACTCTGATTGGTTAACAGTTAATGAGAGAGAATGAATATTATAAGGGGAGGTCTATTCTAAAGAGGGTTAGGGGACATGTCTTTGATAAAGTTATTCACTTCCAAATCCCAGTCTCCAAGAAATCTATGCAAAGCACTTATTTCCACCCAGAGTAGAGCACAGAAAAGCTTCCCCACTTGCTGGGATTTGAACAAGATCGTTAAGCAAGTTAATTCAATTTCATTATCAGCAATGTCCTGCAGAGATGGAATAACCTAGAGGCTTCTGAAAAAATCCTGGTCCTAATTCAGTAATTGATTATCAATTGATAATCAGTTACCAATATCAACGTTAACATCAATTAATAATTCAACATTATTTTATTTTAAAATTTTGTTACCTTTTATTTTTACATAATGAAACCATAGCTAGGATTCATATAGTACTTTAAAAATATTTCTTCATTTGATCCTCACAACAGCCCTGGGAAGTAGATAATATTATTATTCCCATTTTAGAGTTGAGGAAATGGAGGCAGACAGAGGTTAAGTGACTTCCCAGGGTCACAAAGCTGGTAAATATTTGATGGCAGATTTGAACTCAGCTTATCCTGAGCCCAGGTTGGACGCTAGCCATGGTACTATCCAGCTAACTCATTTCCTTTATGTCCTGATATCTAACCCATTTTTGCATGGCCCAGAAAGCTGCCCCCCTCATAACAAAGGACAGAGAAAGAGGAAAAACCTAGTCGAGCAAAACTAACCGACTTATTAACCAAGTCTGGCAGAAGGCGCAGAGTTCCACAGCAATAGTGTGCTTCCCCCACCCCAGCCGCCATCTATGTAAAGAGCGTGTTTCCTTATCTCTTTTGTGGGCCAACTTAGGCAAGCATCCTGAATTGTGCTAGGCATTGGGGATGCCAAACCAATAATAATAATGATGATGATATCTACAGTATGTACCTCCCAGGGCCATGGGGAGGTTCAGTTGAGACAGTGCATGTAAAGGGATGTCAGTTATTATCATTGTTCTGAAAGTTGCCTGCCAAGCCAACTTTGCATATCACATCCAATTTTTGTATTGATTTTCACTATAAAACCAGAGCTACGTTTCTCTGGAAACACTCCGGGCTCAAAACATAACAAATTCTCTTTGAAGAATGTAGCCTTTATTTACCTTTTGGGGGCGGTCCTATAGTTTAATGGAAAGAGTTCTGAATTTAGAATTGGATAATCTGCTGTGAGTTCTTAGTCATTTCCTTTCCCTAGGTCATCTGTAATAGGAAGGGGGGTGAATTCGGAGGTTCCTTTTAGTTGCAGATCTTGCACCATCCATGGGCTTCCATTTCCCTTTCTATCGAATGTGGGAATTGGACAGCCACGGTCTTAGAGGTTTTCGCCCCCCTGCAGGAAGATGGAGCCCATCATTCTCTAATAAAACACGAATGCTAGATAGCTGCCATTTGCTTTCTCTTGGGCCCCAAGGAGATGCTACCCTGGTGTAGAAGAGTTCCACGTGTCTCCTTAACTGCTCTCAGACCCTCTCTCTGCCTCACCTTGGGAGCCAGAAAACCCAGCTAACTCTACCTTGGCTGAGCTGCCTCATTTTTACCCCCTCCCCAATTTCCCCCCAGCTCAAATCACAGACTGCTGGGCTTTGGAAATGAATAAGGGAATCTGGGTTGAAGGGAGGGGGAGATGGAGGCGCCCGGCAGGGGCCAGGATGCAAAATGCAGCAGGAAGCCGGTAAACAAGGATGGTGGGGAGCAAATTTATTGGAACTGGTGCACCTGGAGACAAAGTGCAGGTGGCCTTCCCCAGAAGCAAATCCTATATATAGGATCATAGGATTGCAGACCTGGATGGGACCTTAGGGATCATCGAATGAGGTCCAGAATGGAAGGCTCGGGATTTATGTGGACTGGGTTGGATCTGCAGGGACTTCTCACAATGACTCTTAACTTCATTCGATAATTGTGCCCCTGGTTTTCTCTGGGAATATCACAATTTGGCTTATAGGCATTTCCAGCCAGATGTCCAATAAGCATCTTGAACTCGTGTCCAAATTGGAACCATTATATTCTCCCTCAAATCCTCCCTTCTTCCCGATGCTTCTCTTTCTGAAGGGAGGCCACCATCTTTCCATTCTCTAGATTCTTCCCTCTCCCTCATTTCCCATATCCAGCCAGCTGCAGTCTTGCTAACAACCCATCTCAAACCTGTCTCCTTCTCTCTGCTTAAAAGGATACTCCTCTGCTTCAGGGCTTCACTTTTCACCTGGCCTATGGCAATAGCTTCTTAATTGGTCTCTCTGCCTCCAGGCTTCCTCCTCTTCCAACTCTCCTACTAAATTGTTATTTTTTAATATCAGGTTTGATCACATCACTTTCTTGTTCGAGAAGTGTTGGTGGCTCCTTCTTATGTCTATGATAAAAAATTAAATTCCTCTGCTTTACTTTTAAGCTTTTCCCATAATCCAGCTCCTGCCTCCTCTTTTGGTTTAGTTCTATTGGACTTCTTTATAGACTTGACTTATGTTCCAGTCCAATATAGTTGACTTGTCCCTGACACTTTACCTCCCATCTTCAAGCCTGCACTCTGTGTCCCCAGATCTGGAATGCCCTTTCTCCTCATCCCTACCTCTGGGTTCCTTCATAGCTCAGTTCAAACAGCTCTTTCTACAGGAAGTCTAACCTGATTTGTCTGATCGCTAAAGTCTCCTTTCCGTTACTTTGCATTTATTTTATTAATATTTTGTATATACTTTTCTGTGTATGTGTTCCTCCTCCCCTATTTGCTGCCCCCAATAGACTTTCTTTTTTCTTCATTTCTTTAATATTTTATTTCCCCCAGTTCTATTTAAAAACAATTTTAATATTCATTTTTTGAATATTTGAGTTCCAGATTCTCCCATCCTCCCTCCACCATCCCCCTCCTGCAATTGAAAAGGCAAGCAGTTCAATATAGGTTGTACAAGACTGGTCGTTTTGGCTTGCACATAGTAGGAGGTACTTAGTATTTGTTTGAAGAAGGAATGAGTGAATATTGTATCCAAAAAGAGCTTTTAAAAAATAAACACACAGATTAATAGGACACTGAAAATAGAATATGTTCCACCTAACCCCTCCAAAAATCACAAATTAGAGATATTCCAACCAAATAATAATCAAAATAACTCTCCTTTGGTAAATCTCAATCTAGAGACTGAAACAGTCCTCTATCCTTTCTGTTTTATGCTAAAGTCAAGATTATCCTTGAAAAGGGAAGATACAGGGTTTTATTAGATCCTTCCTCCCATTTCCTTTTGCTCACACAATACATAATAACAGGGATGGGCAAGATCCAGGCTGACTCCTTCCTACTGTGGCTTGGTCCCTTATATTTTCTCTGTTCCAGTTTCAACATATCCTGAAGCTCTTCCACCCAATCCAGGAATTTAGTATTACCTAGGAGTGTCCCCTCCTGTCTCCCTAGAATTCATCTACTTATCCTGGAACTCCTTGTCATTCTCCCACTGCCTCCATCTGCAGTTATCTCTCTGTCCACATGCTTCTCTCTTGGAGCTATTGGATTCCCTCTGGGTACCCCTTCTTCTCTCTGTAGCTCTCAGCTCTGATTCTTTCCATCTTCAAAGTGGCCATTCACTGTTGCTGCCATCTGCTTATGCTGTCGTTAAAAGCCATCTGCTCCTTCCTCAGAAGGAACCTCAAATCCACATGCCTGGGGCTTTTCAGCTCTTTTGGAAGTCAGGCCCACAGCCATACCCTGTGAGCAGGCCCACAAGATAATTGCCAAGATCTTCTCCAGCTCCCCTCACACTAGCCTTGGAAGTCCCCAAGCCTTCTTCTGGACAAGGCAATTCATTTTAACTTCTCTGTCATGCTCCAGTTAGCCATGAACTTGGCCATGAACTTGACACTTCTTTAAATCTTAAAGAGGCACTTAGCAACATAGGAGGAAGGGGGCCAGAATTAGTCATTTTACATCTCTGTCTGATTAATATAATAATTTGTAGTTTATATTATTTTAGCATGAAGAGGATGTTTTCTTTACAGCAACCCTGAAAAGTTGGAGGTTGTCTCGGTAATTCCCAACTCTTTGTGATCCTATTTAGACTTTTCTTGGCAAAGGAACTGGAGTGGTTTGCCATTTCCTTTTCCATGAAAGGTAGGCAGCACAAGCATTATTATCACCATTTTATAGACAATAAAACTTGGGTTCAGGGGAAGCGATATGATTTATGGAAGGAAGTAAGACAGTTGCTAAGTTGATGCTGAGCTCAGGGAATAGTCCAGTTTGGGTTGAAATGTACAGTGGCTACAAAGGAGTAACAGAAAACAAGATTGGAAAGGTAGGCTGGGGCCAATTTGTGGAAGGCTCAAAATGTCAGGCTAAAGTGTCTAGAAGCAAAAGGAGCAACTGAAGTTGCTGAAAGTTTTAAAAACTGAAGTTTTAAGCAGTTTATGCAGGTTGTGGAAGAAGGATAGGAGGGGGAAAGACTGGAGGCAGGGCTACCCTCCTGAAATGCCTTTTTTCTTCCTCTCCTGTCCTTCAAGTCTTCCTGATGCTTCAATTCCCAGCACCAGTCTGCCCCCTCCAAGAAGCCTTCCTTGATTAAAGGGTATAATAGAAAAAATGATTAAATTTGGACTTTAGTACCTGGGCTTAAATTCCAATTCTTCTAAGTTGGCTTGGATAAGTTTTTCTTCATTTTTTTTACCTTTCTCAGTAAGTTTGGGCTAAGATGCTTTCTACAACTATGTCCATCCCTAAATCTAATCCTTCCTGTTTTACATTGACATCTCCTTCCTCTTAACCCCTATGGTGTTTATCATTTGGGCCTTTGTATCTAGAAACGATTCTATTCTATCTCATGTCGCTCTTTCATTGATCTTTGTGTCCTCAACTAGATTTAGCTTCCAGAAAGCAGGGAATACGTTTTCTCCTTCTCCTGCAGATTGTAGACACAACGTTAGACTAGGCGCACAGTAGCCACCAACCAAGATTCAGTGTATGACCTTGGTAAGTCTTGCTTTTTCTGAGACAGATTGCTTCTTTGGAATCGGATAGCAGTGGGCTAGATGATCCCCAAGACCTCTTTAAACCCAAAGTCTGATGATTTGATGGCCTCAGAGGTTCCTTCTGGCTCTGACCAATTTTGAGCCATCACTAAGGTGAGATGATGGAGACTTTGTCACAGGGCACACCTGTTTGAAGGTGTACATTTTCCTTGGCAGTCACAGCAACACAATATTTGAGAGCTGGAAGAAATCTCCATGGTCCCATGAACATACAAGGGAGTTTCCATTATAACATGGTATAGAGGCTGCCATCCTACTTCAGTACTTTTTAACCTGTCTGTTCAACACTGCTTCCTTGTGGCTCTACTCCCAGGTTTCTCTCAACATGGTGTTCTTCTGCTTCATCTCACTTTCTCTTGTTCCTTTGGTCAGGCAGGACTCTTGGAGATTTGGCTACCCTTTCTCCTAGTGCTATTCCACAGCACATTATATAATAATATAATATTTATATAATATAATACAATATAATATAATATAGGATATGATATAATACAATATAATACAACACAATATGATACAATACAATATAATATAATATAAATAATACCCTATCTGTAATATCCCTCTCTTTATTCCACCATCCTCTTCTCCATTACCAACAACTTCCTCATGCCCTTCTCCCTAAATCTGTTTTGTCTAAAGAGCAAAGGTTAAAGGATATAGATTGTTAGTCTTAAAGGATGCTCTTGAAGCCTTTCTCTTCACTAGAATCTACCTGCGTCTTCCCAGATGGCTCTGACCAACCATCCCAACTGGATGAAAGTGTCAGTATGTGAGTTTCCTCCATTCTGGTGGTGTTCCTAATTATCTGGAGCAGCCCTGTGGTGTTCCTGGCTCCGAGAACCGCCGTTCTCGCCTTCTCCAGATTGGGAAGAGGGAATCACTCAAAGCAGCTGAAGCGAACCCGAATTTAGGCTCATGTGGGGAGGTCAGCAGCAGGCACTGCACCAAGGCATGAGGGTCAGTCAGTGCTTCGGGAGATATTGGGACATATTTGTAGAAACATGTCTCATCACTGGTTTTTTCCTTTGTAGATTCCCCTACAAAGTGAGGAAAAATTTGATCTGGGGATTATGGGGAACACCTCTTGGGAAACTTCCCTACTTTTTTATCCCCTTATGTGATGCACCCTGAGTCAAAGCCCTGCTTGCCCTGGGATTGTTTCGGGTTTCCTCCTGGCCCAGTGCTCCAGACCCCAACGACCTTCCAGTCCTCCAGCCTGTCAGGAGGAGCTCAGAGCTCCTCTCTGCTTCCCTGAGAAGGCAGACAGGTGAGGGCTCCTCCAGAGAGCAGGAGTGACCATTTCCCTCTGTCCCTCTCAGGCTGTAACTCAGCCTCCTGCTTTTCTCTTCTGACAACTCGGGCTTGGGCTCTAGCGTTTTACGAGACCCGTCAGGCCTTCTCAGTTAATTACAGCCATCGCAATCAATCTCTCTCCCTGTTCATTATCCCCTGAGCCCAGGCTGGTGATATTTTCATTCTGCTTTCCGAGGGATGGAGACTGTTAGACCTCATAAGTGGATGGAGGTGGCAGAGGTCGGGCGTAAGGCGGTGGGGTGTCTCCTGAGGAGCAGGGATGCCCCCAGAGGAGGAAAAGTATCTAGGGAAGGAGGAGGGATGCCTCCAGAGGAGGGGGGTGCCCAGGGAAGGAGGAGGGGTGCCCAAGGAAGAAGGAGTGCCCCTGAGGAGGCACACTCCTTGTGTGCACATAACCAGGCCAGATTTCTGGGCACTCACTAAGCCTTCCTTCCTTTTCCCTCTGGGTTGGGTCTAGGTCACTTGCCATGCTGGGCACTTCTCAGAGCCCGGGATCCCATGGAGTGACAATTGGTTATCATAAGGTATTAGTCCCACGACTGGCCCTGCTCACAGAGCCATTACTGCATTATCCCTTTATTACTGTCAGAGAGGCTGCTGGGCCTTGCAGGGGGAGCCGACGAGCAGGAGGAGGGAGCTTGCTCCACAGCCACCCAGAGGGACCAAGGCTGCCATCTCCCCCAGCAGGGAGAGGGCCTGGAATTAGGCTCCCCCAGGCCAGTGTTTATTAGGGAGCAGAGCCGTGCTGTTCCTAAAAGTGCGTGAGTGTGGGCTAGCATACACACAGATGCACAAGCTCATGGGGACCGGAATACAAATGCCCCCTGAATACACAGGAGCTCTGCCTGCTGGCCTTGGCCTAGCACTTGGGCTGCCTCTCTGATCACACAGGGCACCCCCCAACACTCAGGGCATCCCCTCAACATACAGAGCACCCCCCAACACTCAGGGCATCCCCCAACAAACACACATCTCATCTTTATTGCCAGTCTTTCAATAGTTCCTCTAGGAGACATTCCCTTAGTTCATATCCCTCTGGGTAGAATGTGAGCTCTATGAGGGTAGGGATTCTTAGTTTTTGCCTTTGAATCTCTTCAGCCAACATAATACCTGGCACATGATATATATATCTATATATCTATATCTATATCTATATCTATATCTATATCTATATCTATATCTATATATTTTTTTTGCTGGGGCAATTGGGGTTAAGTGACCTACCCAGGGTCACGCAGCTAGGAAGTGTTAAATGTCTGAGGCCTGAGTTGAACTTAGGTCCTCCTGACTTCAGAGCTAGTGCTCTATCCATTGTACTACCTAGCTGTCCCCATTTAATTTTAAATATATTTTTAAAAAATTATTTAAATATTAATTAAATTAAATTAAATTTATACTATTAAAATATTTAAAGATTTTAAATAAATGCTAGTTGATTCATTGCCCAGACAAGGCATTAGTTTAATTCTTCCTTTTCCTTTTTCCTCCTTCCCCCCAACAGATGATGACTTGCTTCTGAAATACTTTGTTCCAATTCCATATCTATCTATAATTTTCTTGTCCTCTAGAATAGGTTTTCCTAATTACCTCTTTAAGTATAAGGGGAGGGGAGGCTGAACCAGTCTGAAAATTTCTCTAAGTTCAAATGGTTTGCATATGTAAAATAATGTAAATTTCTGGCAGACTGGTCCTAAAACACTCTTTCTCTCACATAAACAGACAAGTGACCTCTTCCAGCAGCCTTCCCTAAACTAACAATTGGGTTCTAATCAACCTTAGAGCCTACATCCAGCCATTATTTAATGAATTCACTTGTCATTCAGTTAATTTACACTTAGATTGTAGAATCACGGAATATTCAACTTTTGGAATGTTCCAAGCTTTGGACCAGAGAACATCAAAGGGGAAAGGAGCCTTAGAGCAATGTTAGATCTGGGAGGAGCTTTAGAACAGGGAATGTCAGAGCTGGGAGACCCTTAGAAAATAAGAGTGTTGGAGCAGAGAAGGTCTTTAGAACACAGTGTCAGGGCTGAGGGGGACCGTGAAAAATGATGGTGATGGTGATGGTTTTAGTGATGGTGATGGTAATGATGAGGGTGATGATAATGGTGATCATGATGATGATGGTGATGGTTTTAGTGATGGTGATGGTGGTGATGGTGATGGTGATAAGATGATAATGGTGATGGTGATGGTTTTAGGGATGGTGATGATGGTGATGGTGATTAGTTATAGCTGCATGTTCATCTTCTCTATCCCACCAGAACTGAAAGCTAGGGCAAGAACTTATTTGATTACCCAATTCCCCTTCTCCACTACATTTTTGGTCCAAAGGGTTCTTTTCTGGCTTTTGCTGTCAGTCTCCCTGCCCCATTTTTCTTTCTCTCCATCCCTAAAGAGCCTCTTGCTAACTCAATGTTGATGACATTCCTGTTTAAATATCCTTTCTTGACAACCATGCAATGGTGCTCCCACATTAGCTCTTCCTATTGAAAGTGATGTTTTCCTTTGAACAGGTCGGCAAAATAGTCAGTGCTTTGTGATCTGTATTTTCTCCATACTCTACTGTTTCTCTCCTTCCCCACTCTCTCTATCTTAGATTCATTTCCGCATTTCATTCTGTTTTTTACCCCAAAGCTTCTGTGAAGGGTAAGGCATTGGTTCACCGACCACTCCTAAATTGCTCTTCTCAGATGTTTCTCTGGAGGAGGGGGGTGTCTGAACCAGCTTGTCTCCCATCACCTTTCAATCCTTCATCTCATAGAATCAAAGGCCATCTAATCCACTTCCTTTATTTTTCAAAATAAATACTTCTTTGGTGCTTTAAAAAAAACAAATTAATCTTACCACCACTTCCCAATGCCTCCTTGCTCCCTCACTCTAAGAGAATGTTCCTTTCTTAGCAAAGGATCAGACTAAACATCAATAGACAAGCCACATACCCCCATTTTCCCTTTCATTCCTCAGCTGATATTTACTTTCTTTCAATTTTTTTAGCCATTATACAAAATGATGCTATTGATGTTTTTCTGACCTTTTTTTTTCCTTTCTGTGTTTGAACTCTGTGACTTAGTAATGCTATTCCTGGGCCAAAAGATTGCGATTGTTGTGAAAAATCCTGTGTTGTGATTTTTTAAATGTAATTCCAAGTCATTTTCCAGAATAGTCCAGCTAATTCATGACTCTACCAACAGTCTATTAGTGGGCCAATCTTCCCCCAGACCTTCCAACCTGGACTAAAAATTTTTGTCTTCCATCATTTTTTTTTGCCAATTTGATGTACATAAAAAAAACTGGAGCTGCTTTAAAGTTGAATTTCAATTACTATTAGCTATGAGGATCATTCTTTCCCATTTCAACATCCCTGTTTTACAGTAGAAGAAATGAGTAAGAGGGAATGACTTTTCCTGAGGTCATATTGAGTAGATGGCAGGGAGTCAGAATTCAAATTCAAAGCCAGGGAGTCAGAAAGCCTGGACTTAAATTTGCCTCTGATGTTTACAATCTGTGGGACTATGGGAAAGGCACTTAACCTTTCTGTCGTTCCTTTATCTGTGAAATTTCAGGGTCAGACTAAATGATCATTAAGCTCCTTTCCAATTCCAGATCTAGGACGCAATGTCTCATCTTTATATCTGTTTTTCCTCAACTATATCCAGCTGAGAGTAGCTGGAAATAATGCCCATAGATACAGGCCATAGGTTGTCCTTTCAAATGAAGAGTAGCCTATTGATCTGGGCAGGGCATTCCCTGTTCTCAGATGGAGAAAGGCATGAAGTCCTGCTGTAACTGGATTTATAGGAAATCCCACATGACTCCTTGCTTTGGGGCAAGCAGGCCCTCACTCTGTTGCATATATTGGGATTTCCTTCCAATTTCTTTCTGAGGGTCTTGGAAGAAGAAAGCAACAGATAATGAGCAAATTTGTTCATTAACTTATTTAATAAGAATTTATTACATTTCCACTTTGTGTCAGGAACATAATAAAGCAGTCCTTGTTATGTCTAGGGTCAAACATAAATTCCTCTGTTTGACATATTCATGACCTGGTCCCAATCTACCTTAGTGATTTTACTACATGCTATTTCCCTCGAAATACTCCTCAGCTTCTTAAACTATGGATTATGACCCTATGTGGAGTCTTGTAACTGAATGTGGGGGTTGTGAAATTATGATTGATTATCAGTAAATGGTTGATTTGTATACTTCTTTTATAGACTTGGGATCACATAAGAATTTCTTGGGTAAAACGAGCTCATTAATGGAAAGAGTTTAAGAAGCTTTGACCTACTCCACCATCTCAGTCAAGCGGCCATCTTTTACTCTTCCTCATGTAACCCATACCAGCTTTGATAATCTTGATCCCAATTCCCGCAGAAGAGTCTTGGGTTCCAGAAGAAAGGAAACAGGAATTTATAAAGAATCTATGTTCTAGGCATGGCTGCTAAGCATTTTATAATATGATCTCATTTGATCCTCACAACACCTTTGGGAGATATTATTTTTGTCCCCATTTTAAGGTTAAGATAATGGAGGCTGACAGACACAAATTGATGTTCCCAGGATCACACAGGATCTGAGGGCAGATTTGAACTCAGCTCTTTCTGACCTCAAGCCCGGTGCCCCATCTACCTACTTTCTCCCCTGTCAGAGCAAGGCTAAAGCTCCCCCTCAAAGTCCTCAGGGTAACTGAGAAGTCTAGGATGATTCTCTAATGCTATCCCCTTAAATTCCCGCTGGTGTGTTTTCTATCAATATTATCAATTTGGAATCATCTTAACCAGCTGTTCTCAAATAGCTTTCGGAAAGGTGGATTTACTCAAATGGAACAATAAATAGTTTTTCAAAACATCCCCCCCAAAGTCTGTGACACACTGTCCCACAAGTACAGATAAGAGTCTAGGAAAAAGTGCACACAGGCTGAGAAAATGTGATCAGCAAAAAATAATTCATGGCTCTTGGTTGCTGTAAGTCTTTCGTCCCATTTGGGGAGTGGGATTAGGAAGCTGAGTGTCTTTGACCCTGGATATAGATACTGCTGCCAGCTTTTGCTGTTGCAGGGAGATGATGCTAGAATTTTGATGAGAAAATGTGGGATCTACAATCTTTTCTAACTTTCAAAGCTCACAAGGTCTTCCTCCAAGCAGCTCTAACCAAGGGACGTGAATCTCTAGAACTCTCATACTCCCCCATATTGCCTCTAAAGTTGGCTGTGTCCTTCTTGGGATGGATATTGAGTTTGAGAAAGAAAACAAGTAGAAGCCCATGTTGGGACCCAAGGTCCAGGCTAAATTCACACAGGTTCTTTTTTATTATAGTATTTTATTTTTCTAAATACATGCAAAGATAGTTTTCAACATTCACCTTTGCAAAATCTTGTGTTCCAAATTTTTCTCCCTCTCTCGCTCCTTTTCCCTCACCAAAACAAGAAGCAATCTAATATAGGTTAAACATGTTCTGCTCTTCTAAACATATTTACATATTCGTCATGCTGCACAAGAAAAATCAGACCAAAAGGTAAAAAAAGAAAAAAACCAAGCAAGCAAGCAAACAAACAAACAAAAAAGGTGAAAATGCTAGGCTTTGATCCACATTTAGTCTCCATAGTTCTCTCTCTGCATACAGATGGCACTTTCCATCACAACTCTATTGGAATTGTCATTAATCACTTCATTGTTGAAAAGAGCCTCATCCATCACAGTTGATCATCACATAATTTTCTTTCTACTGTATACAATGTTCTCTTGCATCTACTCACTTCACTTTGCATCAGTTCATGTAAGTCTCTCCAGGCTTCTCTGAAATCCTCCTGTCGATCATTTCTTACAGAACAATAATGCTCCATAACATTCATATACCATAAGTTATTCAGCCATTCTCTAACTGATGAGCATCCATTCAATTTCCAGTTTCTAGCCACTACAAAAAGGCTGCCACAAACATTTTTGCACATGTGGGTCCCTTTCCCTCTTTTTGATCTCTTTGGGAAACAGGCCCAGTAGAGAACACCCCACATAAGTTCTCTATCTCACATGCATGCATCTATCTACTGGGAGAAGCTCCCTAGGGAGACGATCAAAGACTTTATCTGTGTTTAACAAATGGGCAAATAAGAGAGAGCCCAGGGGAGTGGGTTGGATGGGGCTGGGGAGGGATACAGGAGGGAGATTCACTGCCTTTTAAAGATCCATCAAGTGAGCTTTTTCTGCTCAGTGCCCACCAAGGATATCAATACATTATCTGAAAGCACAAACCCTTTGTCATTGAGTCAAACAAATCCCTGGAGTCTTCCAGGGTTTCTAGGAGAGATACAGTGCAAAATCCCTGGGATGGTCCCATAGTGAATCCCAATGTTTTTTGCTACAAAAAGTTATTAGAAAAGGGGATATTAGCAATTAGGGGAGGTAGGAGGTAGCATTTGAGTGAGACTAAAAGGAAGTTAAAGGTTTATTTGTGGAGGTGAGGAGGAATCACCTTTCCCAAAATGAGGTTTGGAAGGATTAGCTGTAATCCTGCTGACAAAACACTCCTCTTTTATATAATGCCTTCTACTCTGCTTCTAAGTTCTCTGGTTGCTGGAGGAGGCTGTGAGTCCAGGGTTCTTCTGGAGTAGGAAGGAAAGGGGCAGAGCTAGGGTCCTTAGGGCATTCTCGAATGTTTCTTTGCTTAAAGAATGACATTTGGTATCTCAGTACTTGAGGCCACCTGGAAAACCTTATAAGCATATCAATATTTCTTTATGTGCTCTCATCTCCCCTGCCTTTCTCTACCAAGAATGTCTATATCAAGCTTCTCCTGTGTTTCACACCTGCCCCCAAGCCAGACAAGGAAAAAGGACTAATATAATCCTGGAATAGGCTGCCTCAATTGGATGAGGGGAGGGATCTCCTCCATCAAAGGCAAAGGTTGAATGAATGTTTTGGACATGATCAGTAGGGGACACCTATTGATGAAGAGGTTGGCTGGTTACCTTTCATCTCAGAAAGATGAAATGATGACTTTTTTTTTCTAATTAGTATTTTCTTTCTTTCTTCCTTCCTTCCTTCCTTCCTTCCTTCCTTCCTTCCTTCCTTCCTTCCTTCCTTCCTTCCTTCCTTCCTTCCTTCCTTCCTTCCTTCCTTCCTTCCTTCCTTCCTTCCTTCCTTCCTTCCTTCCTTCCTTCCTTCCTTCCTTTCTTTCTTTCTTTCTTTCTTTCTTTCTTTCTTTCTTTCTTTCTTTCTTTCTTTCTTTCTTTCTTTCTTTCTTTCTTTCTTTCTTTCTTTCTTTCCTTTCCTGGGGCAATTGTGACTTGCCCAGGGTCACACAGCTAGGAAGTGTTAAGTGTCTGAGAACAGATTTGAACTCAGGTCCTCCTGACTTCAGGGTTGGGGCTCTATCCACTGCGCCACCTAGCTACCCCAGTTAACATTCATTATTTATTTATTTTCAACATTCATTTTTGTAAGACTTTGTGTTTCAAAATTTTCTCCCTCCCTTTTTTACCTCTCCTTCCACCAAGACAGCAAGCAATCTGGTATAGGCTAAACATGAGCAAACCTATTTTCATTTCTATCATATTGTGAGGCTGAGCTTTTGTGAAGGACAGAGACAGGAAGATCAGGAGCAGGAGGGAGAAGAAGGAAAAGAGAGGAAAAGGAAGAGGAATGATAAAGAAAAGAGGAATGGGGAGGAAGAGGAAGAGAGAATGCAGAGGATGTGAAAAAAAAGAGGAGGAGAAAGGAAAAGCATAAAAAGAAGAGAAGGAAGAAGAGATATTCAAGGAGTAAAGGAGAGAGGACAGAATGGAGGATTGGGGAAAATCAGGAAGAGAAAGAAAAAGAAAAGAGGGAAAAAAGAGGAAGGGAATAGTAGGGGTATGGGGAAAAGCAAGAAAAGAAGGAAGAGAAAATGGAGAGAAGGAAGCAAAAAAGGAAGAAAAAGCAGCATAGAGAAGAAGGAGAAAGGATGAGGGAGAGAAAGAAGGAGCAGAGCAGGAAGAAAGAAGAGGGGAATGGAGAACAGAAGGAAGAGGAGAAAGAACAGGAAAGATGGAAAAGGAGAACAAGACCTGATGGAAAAAGAAGGGAGAAGGAGCGTTGGAGGAGGCATTACCATCCAAATTAATGAGGTCTGGCTTCAGATGCTAAAAAAGGCTGATGGCAGCATTCGGGGGAGGCTCCTCTTATCAGCTCCAACATCTTCATCCTGCGCACACTCTCCATAAAAGTGTCTGTTCCCTGGAAGGGCCCAGATGAGCCTCCTGGCTGGTGAGGTGTGTTGTGGTACAAAGCTCACTGAGGCAGGTCCATGGATCGGCTTCTTTGCCCCTGATGAGTCTACACAAGCTGGCCTGGCTCCTCCCTCCCCCAAATCCGTTCCCCTTTAGGTGGGCCATCTTTCTCGTCCGGCTGAGGGAGGCTCACCTGGTCTCCATCCAGCCGCTTCCAGGATTTAGCTCGGGTCGATGGAGCCTGAGAAGCGGCTGAGTGTGAGGTGTTTGTAGGGGAGTCTGACTCGAGCTGAGACCTCCAATCTTGGCTCCAGGCCGGCTCTGGCTCGTTGCCCCCCTTTTGGGCCTTGAAAGAACCGATGAGCTGAAATAATGAGGAAGACACAATTCTCCTAATGTGGTTAACGCAGCTCCGATGCTGGGAGCCGGCTGGCTCCAGCTGTCCTGCTGGGCTTGGAGTGACTTATTTTGGGGCCAAGTTCATCCACGGGGGCCATGCTGACCAGGCTGGCTGTGAATATTTTAGATGGTGTCTTTGGCGCTTCCTCATCAGGGCAGCCGGGATGCCAGTGGCCTTTCTCTGACAGGAAGCTACTGGGTTCACATGGAAATGCAGCATGCAAATGGCCTGCTGGGCTCTCCTGCTGGGGTGAGCTATTTCTCTGCATCTGCGGTGAATGGGAAGAAAGATAGAGGGTGCCCCATCTGGTCTCTCTCTCTCCTTCAGCGAACTCCAGACTCTCCAGTGACTCCAGGACGTTGTCCTGAAGGAGGGCCTGGTCACACCTGTCCACAGAGGGTCCCCATCAGCAACCTTGGCTTGGGGGCCTTGGCCTAGCAGGGCAGTGCTACCACTGAAGTATCCATAGTTTCAAGTCTTTATCCCAAGCTTTACCTGGTATCAGACGTGGAATTATATGATCACAGGAGACCAGAACTGAGGGTAACCTTAGAATAGATGTCAGAGCTGGGAGGGGTCCTGAGAACCCAGGAGGTCAGAGCTGGGAGGGCCTTAGAACCCAGGATGTCAGAGCTGAGAGGGCCTTAGAACCCAGGATGTCAGAGCTGGGAGGGCCCTTAGAACCCAGGAGGTCAGAGCTGGGAGGGCCCTGAGAACACAGGAGGTCAGAGCTGGGAGGGCCCTGAGAACACAGGAGGTCAGAGCTGGGAGGGCCCTGAGAACACAGGAGGTCAGAGCTGGGAGGGCCCTGAGAACACAGGAGGTCAGAGCTGGGAGGGCCCTTAGAACACAGGAGGTCAGAGCTGGGGGGGCTCTTAGAACCCAGAAGGTCAGAGCTGGGAGGGCCCTTAGAACCCAGGAGGTCAGAGCTGAGAGGGCCCTTAGAACCCAGGAGGTCAGAGCTGGGAGGGCCCTTAGAACCCAGGAGGTCAGAGCTGAGAGGGCCCTTAGAACCCAGGAGGTCAGAGCTGGGAGGGTCCTTAGAACCCAGGAGGTCAGAGCTGGGAGGGCCCTTAGAACCCAGAAGGTCAGAGCCGGGAAGGCCCTTAGAACCCAGGAGGTCAGAGCTGGGAGGGCCCTTAGAACCCAGGAGGTCAGAGCTGGGAGGGCCCTTAGAACCCAGAAGGTCAGAGCCGGGAGGGCCCTTAGAACCCAGGGTGTCAGAGCTGGGAGGGCCCTTAGAACCCAGGGTGTCAGAGCTGGGAGGGCCCTTAGAACCCAGGAGGTCAGAGCCAAGAAGGCCCTTAGAACCCAGGAGGTCAGAGCCGGGAGGGCCCTTAGAACCCGGGATGTCAGAGCCGGGAGGGCTCTTGGAACTTACGTCAGAGCTGCAAGAAACCTTCGAATATTGACTATCAGGACTGCGAGGGATATCCCAACATAAAACATCCGAGCTTGGAGGGCTTTGGAATATAGAATGTTAGAATAGAAAATGGTAAGGGAGACCATTTAGCAGATGGGAAAATAAGGGCCCAGATATAGGCTGAGTATTTTGTTCAAGACTGGGATCCAGATCTTCTAACTCCTAGTTTCATGTAGGATACTGACAGGCTCACTCAGAAGATACTATTTTATATGTTTATAGGACTTTAAAGCTTCCAAAATTCTTTCTTTCACAACAAGCTAGCACAAATATTATGACTCCCACTTTGTAGATGGAGAAACTGAGGTTGGGGAGATTAAATAACTTCTAGGAGGTCACACAACGAGGAAGAAGTGAACTAAGTGTTTCACATTCAAGTCCAGCACTGAGAGCTCCAGAGCTCATTTATTTCCCTGCTGACTGGGCAGGAGCGGCTGGAGGGCTTAGTGTTCTTTGGGGGTGGGGATGCTGTTCTCCAGGATTGGGGGCCGGAGGGGATGGGGGGGAGAAGAGGTAGTAAAGGAAACAGGTAAACACGAACTTGTGTCTTTACTGACTATAATCCAGCGGGCTCCTTGCTGAGCCATCTATCACGGCACAGCCTTGGCGATTTATCGGCCTGTTCCCCCTGGCTGCAGATCTCAGGGAAGAAGCTAAAAAATGTCCCTTCTGAAGCTATAAAACATAAAATGGGACCCAGTTTCTCTCCAGAATAAGAATCATATTGGGGCTATAAAGTGAGCGGCGGTGAAGTTTGAGGGGGGAGGAGTTGGCGGGGTCCACAGGCTGGACCAGGACTTTGGGGGTCAGCAGTGGGAAGAGGTAGAACTGAGGGCCCCGGGGCCTTGTCTGACCTCTAACCCTGGAGAGGATGCTCGTTTCTCTGAAAAAGACCTGACTCCAGAGGCAGAAACAAACCCCCGGGTTCAGACTTCACACCTGACATCCGGCTTTGTGACTCTGGGTGAGACTCTCTGTGCCCCAGGCAAGTGTGCGGGCTATAAACCTCTGAGTAGGTGCTGGTCAGTTAGGCCGAGGGGCTCCCCCCTTATGAAACCGCAGGTCCGGCTGCGTGCGTGCACGTGTGTGCAGGTGCAGTGTGGGGCTTGTCCCACATGCTCAAGGAGAACCGAAACCGGACTAGCTCTCTGCAGGGTCTCTGGCCGGGCCTTGGTCTTCAGGTGGAGAAGTGATGAGGCCGGTCAAAGATGGAGTCTGGAGTCCAGAGTCTTCTCTCCCGATCCCAGTCCTCTCAGCCCTGAAGTACCTCAGTATGATTACGTCACTACAGCAACTGAGCATGTGCCAACTAGAGTGATTACATCATTACATCCCATTAAGTATCCCATCAATCCCGCTGAGTAGGTGCTTAACTATAAGCACCCTGTGGTTGTGGATTCAGGTACATCTTTCCAGCCTTTTGGTCCTCTACACAAACCAGTTCCTCTGTGAGTCACGGTGTGGTATATGCAGGTGTGGCACCCATCATGGGGAGTGGGGGGAGGGGGGACACGGGTGGGAAGGCTTCCAGTTCCCTCAATATGCGTCCCAGGGATGTCCCAGGTTGACACGTTGCCAGATCTGACCCTGAGTTTGGGAGGCTCTGAAGGAAATGTGGGAGAGGAGGGGGGTTAGGCTGTTCACACAAGGTTCCTTTTGGTCAAACTGGCTTGTGTGGGACGTTCCATCCTGGGTTTCTATTGCTGTGCCCCATCTATGAGACGCATCTGCTCCTCCCCTCAGCCGGAACCCACTGCCATATTCCCGCTTCCCCGGTGGCCCTGGGTTCTCTTATTGCTGATAGGGGCAAGGTTGGTAAGATGCCAGGAGCTCCCACCTCGGCACCCAGCAAGTTTACACTGGCACAGAGATGAAAGAGAGCCCTGCCACAGTCCCCTCCCCACCCCAGCCTCAGGAAGTTAAGCGCCTGGCCTGCCTAGGTGAGCCTAGGTGCATCCAGCAGCTTCTGTGACCCAGATAAACAGCTTGAGAAAACATCGATTCATTTCTGGCAACTTTTATGCGACAGCCAGGTCCCTCTTCTCGAGACTGGAGTCTTAATAAGCTCTGATTGCCTCAGGATGCTAAGCTTTGGAAACCTCTGTTGTCAGAGGGAGAAAAAAACCAGGCTGTTTGGGTAATGAGAAGGGCCTTCCAATAGAGTGCTTTGGTCACAAATATACCATGGGCAGAGCTTTCTTTTGGAAGCCTGGTACTTCGGTCCAATTCCACCGAGTAGGTGGCTGGGTGGTGGTGGGACCATAATCTAGCTAGGCTGGGCAGGGGTTGGAAGTGGGATAAAAAGATGGGTCCCGAGTTTCCTTTTCCTTATCCCTGAATTTCTGTTGATAAGGAATCTGCCCCCTAAAGCTGGCATCTGAGAGTACCCTGACTGCCCTACCCTAGTTATTGCTCTGACCCCGTGATCCCTTCTGCCGTTGACCTGGTAGAACTGAGGAGGGGAAGGAGTCTCCCAAAAGGAATGAGAAACTAAAGCTCTCCTGGTGTCTTAGGATCAGAACGCCAGTCTGAACAAATGAAAGCTGTCTGATTCTGGCCTGTCCCCATTATTCAGACTTGGCCTTGGGCCAGATTTCAGTAAATAGTCTCTTCACTCAAGACTTCATCTTGGTCACTGAAAGGCAGCTCTAATGGCAAGGAACTGGCCCTTTTCCTGAACCTGTCAAAGAGCCAAGGGCCAAGGCCTGAGCCAAGAACAGAGAATTAGTCGGGCCTTCTGCTTTCTCCTTCTACCCCCTCCCAACAAGCCTTCCTAATCTATGTCTACCCTCAACAATTTAATTCAGTTTAACAAACATTTGTTAAGGTAGAATATGCAAACCATAGATGCTGAGAACATATAGAAAACATGAAACTGTTTCTGCCTTTAGGAAGCCTGTTTTTTTTTTTTTTTTTTTTTGTTTTGTTTTGTTTTTTGTTTTTTTTTTACTAAGTTTAAAAGGATTCTAGATAGAATAGCTCCAATGTTATATAATTCATTCATTTGTTCATTTATTAAGCAACTACAATAGGATGAAGAAAGGAGATATAGATTTTTAAAACAAGGAGCTTTCTTCTTTTTTTTTTATTAAAGCTTTTTCTTTTAAAAACATGCGTAAATCACACATATATTATATCTAGGTTATATTGTAACACATGTAAAATGTATGGGATTACCTGTCATGGGGGGAGGGAGTGGAGGGAGGGAGGGGATAATTTGGAAAAATGAATACAAGGGATAATATTATGAATAAAAAAAATAAAAACATGCATAAATAATTTTCAACATTCACCCTTGAAAAATTTTATGTTCCAATTTTTTTCCTTCCCTTCCCCCTAGATAGCAAGCAATCCAATATAGGTTAAACATGTGCAATTCTTCTGTATATATTTCCACAAATAACATGCTGCACAAGAAAAATCAGATCAAAAAGGGGCAAAATGAGAAAGAAAACAAAATGCAATCAAAACCAACAAAAAAGTGAAAATATTATATCGTGATCCACACTCAGTTCCCACAGTCCTCTCTGAGTGCAAATGGCTCTCTCCATCACAAATTTATTGGAATTGGCCTGAATGATCTCATTGTTGAAGAGAGCCTCCTCCATCAGAATTGATCATCTTGTTACTGTATACAATGCTTTCTCACTTCACTTAGCATAAGTTCATGCAAATTTCTCCAAGCCCCTCTGAAATCTTCCTGCTAATCATTTCTTACAGAACAATAATATTCCATAATATTTATATACCACAATTTATTCAGCCAATCTCCAATTGATGGGCATCCACTCAGTTTCCAGTTTCTGGCCACTACAAAGAGGGCTGCCACAAACACTTTTACACAAGTGAATTCTTTTCCCTTTTTGATGATCATTTTGGGATACAGGCCAGTAGAAACACTGCTGGATCAAAAGATATGTACAGTTTGATAGTCTTTTGGGCACAGTTCCATATTATAAGGAGCTTTCTTTCTACATGGGATGGGGATGGGTAACAGCACTGCCCAGATAAGTAAGCAGAAAGTATATGCAAAGGCACCAGCTTTACTTTCTCCTCTAGAGCCTTCTAGGTCCAACGGCTAGATGTAGATCAGGATGGCTGGAGATGGTTCTGAATGCACTGGTTCTGACCAGGTGTTCACTCGGGAACCAACAAGTCAGGGCATTATGTGAGTAGGTATAATAAAGGCTTTTAAGATTACATGTGGCTGTTCTTGAGTGCGCTACTGGTTATTATTTTGTTTCAATTTAATTGAGGCAATGCCCCATCAGTGATTTAGGCTGGGTAAGAAATGAGATAGAGAATGGTCTCTTTTATCTAGACCCAAAATAATTTTGACACACACATATACACACATACAAATACACAAATATACAAAGTATATTCCAAAGTGAGTCAGACTGTTAACTCTTGGGAGATCAAGAAAGGCTGATGGACAACGTATGAAGAAGGCATTTGGGTTGTGCTCTGAAGGAATGGAAGGATGTTCCATTGGATGGAAGAACTTGGAGGAAGAGAACATGAAAAAGCAATTCTCAGTCACTCTCTGGGAGTTCTTGCTGGGCATCTCTGGTCAAATAAGAGTGAATTCCCTCTTCATAAAGGAGGAATGCTGGTCTGGTGGTTAAATCACAGGTAAGACAGACTCACAGGCTTGAGAGCTGAAAGCATCTTCTTCTTCTTCTTGTTCAGTCATATTCAACTCTTCCTGACTCTGTTTCGGATTTTTTTTGGCAAAGATATGTGATTTGTCTTTTCCTTTTCCAGCTCATTTTATAGCTAAGGAAATTGAGTCCAATAGGGTCTGATGACTTGCAAAGGGTCATAGTAAGTATCTGAGATTGGATTTGAACTCAGGAAGATGAGTTTATGTGGTCTATGCATTATGGCTCCACCCAGAAGCCTCTGCCTTACTGTCCACAAGAGGAAACAGGCCCAGATCCATGCACACAGTTACTAAGTTGTACAATTGGGAGTTAAGTTCAGATCAGATTCCAAATCGAGGGTTTCCATTATACAATCACCTTGCTCCTCTGAAACCCAGTTTTCTCATTGGCAAAGCGGGGATAATAATTCTTGCACAACCTGTTTTCACCGTGAGTTGTAAAAGAAGTGTTTTCTAATTTTATAAACCCTAAAGCATTATAAAAATGTGAAGTTTTGTTTTAAAAACATAAATTTTATTGGTATCTTTGGCTTTTACATTGTCTGTATTCCCTATTTCCCTCACCTCTTCTCCCAGAAAGCCATCCCTAATAATAAAGAATTTTTAAAGGAAAAAAAAAAGGGAAGAAAAAACCCAGTAAAATTGATCAATATATTAAAAAAAAAACTGAAAATATATACAATGATGAACTGGCACTATTTATTTATTCATCTATCTATCTATCTATCTATCTATCTATCTATCTATCTATCTATCTATTTATCTATTATTGAGGCAATTGGGGTTAAGTGGCTTGCCCAGGGCCACACAACCAGGAAGTGTTAAGTGTCTAAGGTCACATTTGAACTCAGGTCTTCTTGAATTCAGGGCTGGTACTCTAGCCACTGCACCACCTAGCTGCCCCTGAACTATCATTTTTAAAAGAAACTGGCAAAATTGACCGGGGAATCTGTCTTTTTTATTTAAAAATGAACAAATTAAGCATCTTGGTTTAGTGGAGAAGGTGTAGAATTTGGAATAGGAGAAATTGGGTTTTAATTCAAGCTTTGCCCTTTTCTAGCTGTGGGGTTTTGGGGTAAGTCCTTTCACAGAATCGCACAATGGCAAGGGTCTTCAGAGGCTTTCTGCTCCAAATGATCAGAATCCCCTCCAGGGACCCCAGCAGGGAGGGAAAAACCAAGCCTCTGCCTGAATGAAGGCTTCTAAGTGGGAGAGGGAGCTTTATCACCTCTGGAGATAGCTGTTCCACTTGGGGAGAGTGGTGATTCTTGGATTTTCTACTGTGGTTAGACAGAACAAGAAAGAATAGAGCTTGAGATGAAAAGGTTAGACCAAGAAGGAGTTCAACCTCCTGATTTTTACTAAACTAAGGGCCATACACTTGTCCAAGGTCACACAGGCAAGATTTGAACCCAGGACTTCTGACTCCAAATGACCATATTCTCCTTGACTATAAAATGATGGAATTAAAGAATATGATCTCTCTCTGTCTCTCTGTCTCTTTGTCTATCTCTCTGTCTGTCTCTCTGTCTGTCTCTCTCTGTCTCTGTCTCTCTCTGTCTCTGTCTCTCTCTCTCTTTCTCTGTGTCTGTCTGTCTCTGTGTCTCTGTCTCTGTGTCTCTGTCTCTCACTCTCTCTTTCTCTGTGTCTCTGTCTCTGTCTCTGTCTCTCTCTCTCTCTCTCTCTCTCTCTCTCTCTCTCTCTCTCTCTCTCTCTCTCTCTCTCTCTCCCCTTTCTCTCCTCTCCCTTTCTCTCCTCTCCCTCTCTCTACCCCATCCCTCCCTCTCCCTTCCTCTCTCCCTTCCTTTCTCTTTCTCTCTATTTCTCTCTCTCTCCTAAATTCTATGATCCTCTCTTTCTAGATCCTATATTAGCTTTTCCCTCCCATAGAATTAGCCAATCAGGCAACAGACATTTATTAAGCATCTACTAAGCACCAGGATGTACTAAATGTTAGAATGAAAAAAATCACACAGAGCTAGAAGGGTCCGCACCTAGTCCAACCTATAACTGAACAAGAGTCTCCTCTACAACAGCTCCAACAATGGGGAGCTCATTCTATGCTGTGAACCTTCATTTTCAGATTAGAGCTGACTTTCATTAACCAAAAATTGATCGAGGAAGTAAGAAAACAAGTATTTAATAAGTACCCACTATGTGCCATTTATAAATATCATTTCATTTGAGCCTCACAACTGTCCTGGGACGGGGTGCTTTTATTTTGACTTTTTCCAGATAAGGAAACTGAGGTAGGCAGTGGTTAAGTCCAGAATCCCACAGTTAGTAAATGTCTGGAGCAAATCTTTCTGCCTCCAGTTCTGCCTTACCTAGATCTAAGAATCAGAAGGGTCCTTAAAGATCTGTATCCCAAAGAATAGTTAAAAAATAGATTTCAGATGAAAAAAACTGAGAATCAGGGAGGGAAAAGCCATTTGTCCAAGGTCCCAAAGGTGGAGGTGGGGGGAAGAGGAGGAATGGAGGAGGGGCTGTTGGGAGGGGAGAGGAGGCGCCCAAGAGGTTGACTTGAGAGAAAGATATCAAGGCTCTCCCCTCCTCTCTGCTGACTCCTTTCTGGCCCCCTCCTTCCTGCCTGACACTGTTAAAGGAGCGCATCTCCTGTTAGATCTGGAGCCCAGGGTGGAGGTCTGGCCTTGCTCTGAAAGCTTGTCATGTCTGCACTTAATGAAGTTTAATTATCTTCCTAGATTCAATGAATAATTATAAATCTTTTCAAGATGCAATCACACGAGTTCATGCTTCATTAACAGTAGAAAATCAATTGTAATTCGGTAATTCCTCTCTTCTGGCTATCAGAGTGTTTATACACGCGCCCTCCTTCCTCAGCCTTGTTTGGGCTCTGCCAAGAAGTACATCTAATGCTCTCTCTTCCCTCCAGAATTGATGAGTCTGGGGTGGGGGGGATGGAGATCAGAGTCTGGGAGCAGACAGGGGAAGGAGGGAGTGAGGGAGAAGAGGAAGGAGGTCCCCGGGGAAATGGCTTTGGGGGCTCCCAACGAGCTCCTTCCTCAAGGTGGCCAAGCATCTGAGAACGAGGCAACCATGCCCAGCTGTGAACCTTGCCCCCAGTGCTGGAAACTGGAACCCAGAAAAGTGGTGATGTAGGCGGTGAAGGTGTCCCCTTTTCCATTGGGTCTCCACCCCATCCCCTATTACTGAAAGATTACTCATAAATCCTGAGTTCAACCTGGCCATCCCACTTTCTAACCTGTGTGACCTTGGACAACCTCAATGTCTTCCTCTGCAGATTGGGAGTGTAAACTAGATGATTCCAAGGTCTACTCCCTCTACGGTTGCTCTCAGGAAAACTAGTGCCTTCCCCATCCCAAATCAGAGTAGTCCCCATCTTTTCTTTATCTTTCTCTCTCTCTGTCTCTCTCTCTATCTCTCTCTGTCTCTCTCTCTCTGTCTGTCTCTCTCTCCCTCTCTCTCTGTCTGTGTCTCTCTCTCTCTCTCTCTCTCTCTCTCTCTCTCTCTCTCTGTCTCTCTGTCTCTGTCTCTCTCTCTGTCTCTGTCTCTGTCTCTCTCTGTCTCTCTGTCTTTCTGTCTCTCTCTCTCTGTCTCTCTCTGTCTCTGTCTCTCTCTGTCTCTCTTTGTCTCTGTCTCTCTCTGTCTGTCTCTCTCTGTCTCTCTCTCCCTCTGTCGTTCTGTCTCTCTCTCTGTCTCTCTCTCTGTGTCTCTCTCTGTCTCTGTCTCTCTCTCTCTCTCTGTTTCTATTTCTCTCTCTCTCTCTCTCTCTCTCTCTCTCTCTCTCTCTCTCTCTCTCTCTCTCTCTCTCTCTCTCTCTCTCCTGAGGCAATTGGGGTTAAGTGACCTCCCCAGGATCACACAGCTAGGAAGTGTTAATTGTCTGAGGTAGATTTGAACTCGGGCCTTCCTTGATTACAAGACGGATGCTCTATCCCCTGCACCATATAGCTGCCCCTTAAAATGTTTAAGGGAATTTTTTTTTTTTTTTTTTTTGCTGAGACAAGTTGGTAAATGTGTAAGTCCAGATTTGAGCTCAGGTCCTCCTGACTCCAGGGCTGGTGCTCTATCCACTGTGCCATATAGCTGCCCCTGTTTTTTATTTTATTTTTTAAAGGCATTTGGGGTTAAGTAGCTTGCTCAGGTAACCAGCTAGTTGGTCAATATTACGTGTCTAAACCATCTAGCTCTCCCCATCTTTACCACAGAAGTAGAACATTTAGAATTAAGAGGAATCTGAGGGATCCTTTCTCCCGATACCTTCTCTCACAAGGGAAACTGAGGCAGAGAGGGGCAATAACTTGCTCCACACCATCTTTGCATGTCATAGCATCATCTCCCTGATGTCTTGGTCCTCTTCGAGAAGGAAGGACAAACGACAAGAACCACAGAGATATCAGGGAACAGAGCTTTTCTGTAACTCCAACCGTTGTCAGCATCAGTCCATTCCTCGAAGCCCTTGGCCAATCTTGTTCAGCCTTCGTGATCCTGCCGAGCTGGCAAAGGGAGTTGCCTGGGGCTGCAGGGAGTGTGGAAAGGCGTCCCGGGGAGTCTGAGCTAAGAAAACAGTCCCGGTAGACGTCCCTTCTGGTCCCCAGTCCGCCTTTGGGCTGTGCTCATGCCCATCTCCGCCCCTTTGCCCAGGCTGTTCCTCCCTCCCAGAATGCCCTTTTTTCTTCTCTAGGCAGCATCCTTCTGGGCCCAGTTCCCTCCCTCTGCCCTCCCAGTGTCTCCACGTTACTTTGGCCAACCTTAGCCTCTCAGCTGTGCATCCCTGCAGTGCTCCTAATTAAATAGTCTTTATTTATTCTCTCCTGGTTTTCTGGGTTAGGCTGGAGACTCCCGTGGGGAGAACACCTTGCTCCCCACCTACCACTTTGTTTCCTCCAGCCCTGGATGCAGGTGCTAGCTCTCTTGCATGCAAATGTTATTGCTACGGCTTTCAATTAAAAAGTCTGATTCTCCCTTCTTCCTCCCCTCCCCACAACCCAAATCCAGTTTCCCCAAACCGGCTTCACACAAAAGGGGAGCAAACGATCCTGGGGACTCACCCTCACCTCACCTGCTCCTTGGTGAATAATCTGCTCCCTCCTCCACCTTCCACAAACTAGACAACCTTGGTGGGCTATTACCATAAATGAATATGCTAATTTCCCAGCGGGACTCCTTCTTCTACTCTGAGACCAGGGGAGCAGCTCTGGCTTTTGTAGTAGTGGAGAGCCCTGGGCCATGCTATGGGGCTGGATCTTGGCTAAACCCGGGATTCTGTCCCAGGCTGGGGCCTTCAGGCAATGGGAGGTGATTCAAGGAGTTTCAGAGCTGGAAGGGCCCTTAGATCAGAGAGTCCAGCTGAAAGGCACCTTAGAACCCGGGAGGTCAGAGCCAGGAGGTCCCTGAGAACCCAGGAGGTCAGAGGTGGGAGGGCTCTTAGAACCCCGGAGGTCAGAGCTGGGAGGGCCCTTAGAACCCGGGAGGTCAGAGCTGGGAGGGCCCTTAGAACCCAGGAGGTCAGAGCTGGGAGGGCCCTTAGAACCCGGGAGGTCAGAGCTGGGAGGGCCCTTAGAACCCAGGAGGTCAGAGCTGGGAAGGCCCTTAGAACCCGGGAGGTCAGAGCTGGGAGGGCCCTTAGAACCTGGGATGTCAGAGCTGGGAGGGCCCTTAGAACCTGGGATGTCAGAGCTGGGAGGGCCCTTAGAACCTGGGATGTCAGAGCTGGGAGGGCCCTTAGAATACAGGGTATCAGAGCTAAGAGGAACATTAAAGATCACTTAGGATACCTCCTCATCTTGCACTGAGAAACTGAGGCCCACAGAAGGCAAGTGCCCTGACAACATCAGAGTCTCTATGGCAGGACTGATATTCCAAGTGTCACAGGAATCCTAACTCAGGCCCACTCCCAATCTCAAAACCTAGAGGCTTCTGGCCCCATCAGCCCTTCTCCCCCTCTTTGGCTCTTCATCCTGGCTCTCTTTCCCAAGGCTGGCCAAACTCCAAGCTTCCCTTTGACTCTCACTCTTCCTGGAAATCTCAGATTGTGCACACACTCTGCAAAACTCTCACTTCTCAGCACAACTGCACATTTTCCTTCTTTTCTTTCTCCCCTGAATTTGACTTTAGGTATGTTTCCCTCCCTCTTTTCTCTTTCTTCCCCCTTCCTCCTCCTCTTCCTTTTCTTCCATCTATTCTCTCTCTCTGTCTCTGTCTCTGTCTCTCTGTCTCTGTCTCTGTCTCTCTGTCTCTTTCTCTCTCTGTCTCTCTCTCTCTCTCTCTGTGTCTCTCTCTGTCTCTCTCTGTCTCTCTGTCTCTGTCTCTCTCTGTCTCTCTCTGTCTCTCTCTCTCTCTGTCTCTCTCTCTGTCTCTCTCTGTCTCTGTCTCTCTCTCTGTCTCTCTCTCTGTCTCTCTCTCTGTCTCTCTCTCTCTCTCTCTCTCTCTCTCTCTCTCTCTCTCTCTCTCTCTCTCCTCTCTCTCTCCTCTCTCTCTTCTCTCTCTCTCTTTTCTCTCTCTCTTCTCTCTCTCTGTCTCTCTCTGTCTCTCTTCTCTGTCTCTGTCTCTGTCTCTCTCTCTCTGTGTCTGTCTCTCTCTCTCTCTCCCCCTAACCCCCACCCTCACACATATACAACCAAGGATGTCTATTTTTCCTTTTTTTCCTTTTAAAATGGTTGCAGAATATCTCCTTCCCTCTCCAACCCAAAGGAAAGATGCTTTTCTTAGCCCCCCTCCCATTGGGATTGGTGAGGTGGGTGAGCCTTGCTCAGGGATCCATTCTATTTCTTATTCTATTGAATGGGCTTAATTATTTTGTCTTCTTTGGGAAACTCTGACTCAGACAGTTTCTGGCTCCATTCTCTGCTCTGTTGCCCCTTGGTCAGACAAGGATCCCCTGGGCCCTCTCCACCTCACCCGCCCTGCCCCCTACTCCTGCCCAGTCTAGTCTGGAGCAGGGCTTGCCACTTTGTAAGGGAAGAGACTGAAATACTCAGTTAATCTGGGGGGGGGCCTCAAAGCTACGACAAACAGGGCAGTATGGTACAGTGGAAAGAGCTGAATTCTGGGTCCATATCCTGGGTGGCCATGGGCATGTGCTTTGGGCCTGCAAAATAAAGGGACTGAACTTCTAGGTCTCAGTCTCGGATTCTGGAAGGCCCCATTTATGCCTGTTACCTGTAGATGATGGGTACAGGTCGTCCTCTGCCCGACTATAACCCTCTCGGGGACAGTTACAGCCTGTACTTCCATATGGGTGCAAAGCCTTGATCACAGCAGGACACCAGGATTTAGAGCCCATCGGAAAGATAATGATGTTTGGTCCAACCTTCTCCCACTGAGCCACAGAGCAGAAGCTACATAACAGAACTTGAATTTGAAACCAGGTCCCAGCTCCAAATCCCAAACATCACACCTCTCCGTTCAGGAAATGGCTTTTAAATGAGCTCATCAATCAATCATACAGCCTCTCTTCAGTGATCTACACAGATGGAGGAAGAATAGAGTATAGTTAATCCAGAAATCCCTGGATAATACAAAAATACTTTCTATGAAGATTTCAGAGGCAGCATATGTTGTTTGAGAGTCGTGTGTACCTTCCCAATGAAGGCGTACTTAAATTATTATTTTGAAAAAGCCTAGAATGTTAAAGCAGGAAAAAAAAAAAAACCTTTAACATATGGGATGTCAGCAATGAAAGGGAGCAGAGAATAAAATTGTCGGAGCTGGGAGGGCCCTCGGATCATACTCTATAGGATCTGGGAGGGAGTTTGGAACACCAGAGCTACAAAGAGGGAAATAATCTCTGTCCTCAAGAAGCTTATGTTCTTCTGGGGTTGGGGGAGGAGAGATATAATATGTATTCAGATGAATGAATACAGAATGAATAGAAAGTAATTTTGCTAGCGAAAGGGTACTAGTCATTTTTGGAGGGAAACTCAGTAAAAGAACCCCTCTCTCCTCGGAACTGGAAAGAATCTAGGTATTGTCCCAGGCAGCAGAGGTAAAGAATTCCAAACCCAGGGGATAGCTTATGCAAAGAATTCCAGAGATGATCAGGTCATGGAAAGGAACAGCAAATGGGCTGGTTAGCCTAGTACATGGAACATGGGCAATAAGCTGGAAAGGTCAGATAGAGACTCGTAGTAAAAGGCTTGTGAGAACAGAGTTAGAGCTGGGAGGGTCATATGCTGTGACTCAGCAATTTCAGAATTAGAAGGACTCTTAAAATATGGAATTTTAGAACTAGGGGGCCCGTAGAGCATGGAATATAATGGAAGGACCCTCATCAATCAACCAGTCAACATTCAATTATTAAGCGCTTATTAAGATCTTCATCAGTCAACAAGCAGTTATTAAGCACTTATTAGGACATTTATCAATAAATCAGTCAATAAGCAATTATTAAACATTTATTAGGACCTCATCAGTCAATAAGTAATTATTAAACATTTATTAGGACCCTCATCAGTCAACAAGCAATTATTAAGCACTTACTAGAACCTTCATCAGTCAACAAGCAGTTATTAAGCACTTATTAGGACCCTCATCAATCAGTCAACAAGCAATTATTAAGCACTTATTAGGACCCTCATCAGTCAACAAGCAATTATTAAGCACTTACTAGGACCCTCATCAGTCAACAAGCAATTATTAAGCACTTATTAGGACCCTCATCAATCAGTCAACAAGCAATTATTAAGCACTTACTAGGACCCTCATCAGTCAACAAGCAATTATTAAGCACTTATTAGGACCCTCATCAATCAGTCAACAAGTAATTATTAAGCACTTATTAGGACCCTCATCAATCAGTCAACAAGCAATTATTAAGCACTTACTATGTGTCAGGCATAATTCTAGGTCCTGGTGATACAAAGACAATCCCTGTTCTCAAAGATCTGATATTCCAATGCCGGAGTCAGCATGTGTGTTTTGCATACTGGGGATTCGGAGCCAGTGAAAGCCCGATCAACTTGCTCATGTACTTCTCCATTTGGAAGACTCAGGGGAAATTCCCTTTCAGGAGAATCATGCTGGCTTTGAAGGGAAAAGCCTTGCAGAGACCATGAAGTTGGAATGTAACTGGTTCTAGTTGGCTACCCATATAGCCGAGAGGAGCTTTACTCTTTTGATTGATTAGCTGCAGTAGTTCTTCAAAAAATCCTGAGTCATTTTCTCCTCCTCCACTACTCTCCCTCCCACTTTTTTTTAAAATTTTGTTTCATTCAAGTCTAGGGGAATGAGATGGCTCTCACAGTTCCTTCCCTTCCTCTTTCTTCCCAAGAAATGGGTTTGGGTTCTTGGCTTTTTTATTCCTTCTGTTCTCCTTCTGGGTGCAGGGACTGGAGTCTCTAACAATAGGAGTGTGAACCACAAGATTCTGGGAGTTGGGATCTAGCCAAGGGTTGCAGCAAGATCAGAACTGGGGAGCAGAGAAACAATGTGAGTGATTTTTTGGGACCTTTACTTATAATTCAACATCAATATTACATTTGGATGTGAACTTTGTGAGATCAGTGCTATAGCAGTACTGAGACAGATATTGAGCCTATTTTCCCAGAGACTGAAACAGTACAAGGCAGCATATACCCCAGAGGTATTAAAAGGAACTGTATATTTGTTCTTCCTCTATATTTGAAGGAGCTGTGCTGGTTTCTCTAACAATAAAGTGAGACTCAACTGGTGGGGGCTCAAATAAGTGACAGCAATACTGGAGACAACTCTCCAACTTCTCAGTGTGCCTTGGAGTCCTGGAGAAGATACAATTGTTCTGATTCTGAGAAAGTGGGGCCAGGGTATCCCTCACTTCCTTTCCTCCTTCTTCTCTCCCTTCCTCCCTCCCTTCTTTCCTTCTTTCCCTCCTTCCTTCTTTCTCTCCCTCCCTCCTTCTCTCTCTTCCTTCTTTCCTCCCTCCCTCCTTCTCTCTCTTCTTTCTTTCCTTCCTTCCTTCCTTCCTTCCTTCCTTCCTTCCTTCCTTCCTTCCTTCCTTCCTTCCTTCCTTCCTTCCTTCCTTCCTTCCTTCCTTCCTTCCTTCCTTCCTTCCTTCCTTCCTTCCCTCCTTCCCTCCCTCCTTCCCTCCTTCCCTCCTTCCTTCCTTCCCTCCTTCCTTCCTTCCCTCCCTTCTTTCCTTCTTTCCCTCCTTCCTTCTTTCTCTCCCTCCCTCCTTCTCTCTCTTCCTTCTTTCCTCCCTCCCTCCTTCTCTCTCTTCTTTCCTTCCTTCTTTCCTTCCTTCCTTCCTTCCTTCCTTCTTTTGGTATTTTGGAACCGAGAGGTTCAGGGAAAGATTAATGCAGGTGGAAATAGCTAAACATCATTTTGAAGGAAAAGAAGGATTCTATGATGTAGAGGTAAGAGGGAGTATCCAAGCATTGAGATTCATGGAGTGTCCAAGGTAAAGATATGGAAATGAGAGAGACAGGTGTGAGGAAGAGTGGAATGTTTGGGCTGGAGGGAAGAGTGTGGGAAGGTGAATCATGTCCAATGAGACTGAAAGGTAAGTTGGGGCCAGAGTAGGAAAAGCTTTAGAAAACATAGAGAAAATTTGTGATTTATCCTGGAAAAGATAGGGAGCCACTACAGTTGAGCCCGTGGAAGAATTATATTCTCTTCAGTTAAGAAAGATAGGAGGATAGACTACAAGGGATAGACCTGAGGCAGGAGGACCAACCAACAGGCTGATTGCTATGGTTCTGTGACAAGGACCTGCGCCAGACAAGGGCAAAGGAGAAAAGGGGCTGTAATGGCCACTCCTTGCTCCCTATGTCACATCCAGGTTCTTCCTTTAACCACCACCAATCTGCAAGTTCTCCTCCTTTAAAATTCACATTTCCCATCCAGTCCAAACTGTTAGCTCATTGTATATTGGTCCCGAAGTCATTCTTTCTTCTTTCCGAAGGATGATTCCTTATGAGATAAAAAAGGGTCATCCTCCTCTCCATCCCTACTTTATGCCCTTAAGTTGGTGCTCTTTTAGCTCCTCAACCTTCCAATCCCAGTTTCCTTAAGTCACTTCTATTGGATCTCAGCCACTCATAGGAGTGACCATATCTCACCATCACTCTCCTAATGCAAAACTCTGGCATTAACCTAACTTCCTCTCATTTATTCCATTTCCCTGTACCACAATCTCTTCGAACCCATTCCTAGTCTTCATCAAAACCTCCAATCCCTCACCTCCTCAGTATTTTCTCAGGCCATTCTTCCTTCTCAAGACTACACTGTCCCCTGCCTTCAAATCCCTTGCCTCCCTGTCCTATTGCCATCATTTCTTTCTAACACCCAGCCCTGGATTACTCCCACCATCTGCCTCCTCCACTCCTACACACAAACTGTTGAGCAGAGCTGGGCAAAGTCACACAATGGTTTGTGACTTGGTACATTATAAATTCATGTTACCCAACTTCAACTGAACCCACGCTGCAAGGCAATCTTTTTACTCTTCCTTAATTGAGTCCTTATCTTACGCCCCACAGAAACTATTCCAAACTTTCTCTTCTTTCCTCAAACCTCTTAAATCTGCCCAGACTGCAGCTCTCTGTCTGTCTATCTCTGTCCTTCTTTTCCTTCCTTCCTTCCTTCCTTCCTTCCTTCCTTCCTTCCTTCCTTCCTTCCTTCCTTCCTTCCTTCCTTCCTTCCTTCCTTCCTTCCTTCCTTCCTTCCTTCCTTCCTTCCCTCCTTCCCTCCCTCCCTCCTTTCCTTCCTTCCCTCCCTCCCCCCCTCCCTCCCTTCCCTCCCTCCCTCCCTCCCCCCCTCCCTCCCTTCCCTCCCTCCCTCCCTCCCTCCCTCCCTCCCTCCCTCCCTCCCTCCCTCCTCCCTCCCTCCCTCCCTCCCTCCCTCCCTCCCTCCCTCCCTCCCTCCCTCCTTCCTTCCTTCCTTCCTTCCTTCCTTCCTTCCTTCCTTCCTTCCTTCCTTCCTTCCTTCCTTCCTTCCTTCTTTCCTTCCTTCCTTCCTTCTTTCCTTCCTTCTCCTTCCTTCCTTCCTTCTTACTCTATTTTTTCCCATCTCTCTTCCGATCTGATATTGATAATCACTCTTCTCCTCCAAGATACTCTCTTTTCTTTGAGTTTTCATGACACTACTCTTTTCCTTGGTTCTTCTTTTACATATATAGCTATTTTTCCTCAATCCTGTTTTACTGGTTAGTCATCCAAATCATCCCCCATAACTGTGGATGTTCCTTAGGGTTCAGTCTTCCACCATTTTCTCTCCCCTCTATACATTTTCTTGATAACTTCATCAGTTCCCATGGATTTAACTATCATTTCTGTGTTGAGAAATCCAAGATCTATATATCCAGCCCCAGTCTCTGCCTCTAGCTTCAATCTTGCATCAACAATTGACTAATGGATGTTTCAAATGGAATGTCCTCAAAGCCAACTCAAAGTCAATTTATCCAAAATAGAACTCCTTATCTTTTCCTCCAAACCTTGCCCTCTTCCAAATTTCTATTATTTTGGTGTCGCAGTTCAAAACCTAGATCATGGCAACAGCCTCCTGACTGGTTTCTCTAACTCAAATCTCTTCCCATTGTAATTCATCCTTTTCAGAGGTGCTTCATAATAAAACATAAACCGCTCTATTGAGGCAGCTAGGTGACATGAGCTCTAGGCCTGGAGTCAGGAAGGCCTGAGTTTGAATCCAGTTTCAGGCACTAATTGTGTAACCCTGAGCAAATCACTTTATCCATTTTGCCTCATCTGTAAAATGAGCTAGAAAAGGAGATGACAAACTAGTATCTTTGCCAAGAAAATCCCCAATGGGGTAACAGAGTCACACACTACTGAAATAACACAACAATTAGCTTTTAACCCTCTAACTCTAGTGCCAAATTATCTTTCCAGCCCGATTGGGCAATACTTTTCTCTATAATGCAGTCAGACTATCCTGTCTGTTCCACACATATACCTTTGCACTGGCCATGTCAATGCCATATTCACTTTTCACTAATAGACTCTCTCTTCCTTTCAGATTTGAGCCAATTATCATTTTCTTAGTTGAACCTTTGCTGATCTCAGAAGCTAATTAGTCTTCTTCTCAAACTACTTTGTACTTAACAACTTTGTGTTAACTGCCTTTATTATCTTTATATTTATTTTATACTTTATGCATATATGTACCCATATGTACATAATACATATATGTATGTCTATATGTACATACACACATATGGAATGCATGCTGCCTCCCCCATTAGAATAGAAAGTCCTGGCAAGCAGAGATTATTTAATTCACTGTATTAGTATGCCCAGTGCCTAGCGCAGTACCTGGCAAATAGTTACTTGATTAATACTTGATGGATTGACTGTTGCAATCAGCTGGAGAAGATGGGAGGTGATGGGATCAAAGGCCCATGTAGAAGGGTTTGCTCAACAAGGAGAAGGGCCACCTCACTGTCAGAGACTGGGTAAAAGGGCGGAGCGGGAAGAGAGCATCAAAGAGTTTTGTTCATTTCACATCTCTCAGATGTTGTGTCGCTGTTATTCAGTCATTTCAGTCATGTCCCACTCTTTGTGACCCCCTGCGGGATTTTCTTGACAGAAATACTGGAGTGGTTTGCCATTTTCTTCTCCGGCTCATTTTCCAGATGGGGAAACTGAGGCAGACAGGGTTAAGTGACTTGCCCAGGGTCACACAGCTAATTAAGTATCTGAGGTCAAATTTGAACTCAGATATTTACCTGTCCAATCCCTCAGACACTTTCTTCAACAATTGCTTCCTTCACTCCCATTCCCCATGAAGGGACCCAAGGCAAACTCTCTGTGTACACATGTAGTTGCATTTCTTCTTGTATCCTCAGAGTAAAGTAAGTGGAAGGTCCTATTGTAGATGGCCTTTTCAAGGAGGTTAGCCAAAAAAGGAGAGGAGAGATATGAGATGTGTAGCTATTGATCAATCAATACCATCTTTTTTTCTTTATTAAAGCTTTTTCTTTTTCTTTTCTTTTTTCTTTTCTTTTTAAGCTTTTTATTTTTCAAAACATATGCACGGACAATTATTCAACATTAGCCCTTGTAAAAACTTGTGTTCCAATTCCCTCCCTCTTCCCCCCCTCCCCTAGATGGCAAGTAGTCCAATATATGTTGAACATGGTAGAAATTCAATCCTATCTTGGTAGCATCTCTCCTGTCTGTCCCTTTCTCATCTCCACCACCCTAATGTAGTCACCTCATGTCTGGACTATTATAATGACTACTGGCTGGTCTTCCTGCCCCAAATTTATCTCCATCTAGCCCATCCTCCATTCAGTGATCTTTCTTAGGCACATGTCATTTCCTATCCAGTAACTCCAGCGACTCCCTATTATCTCCAGGATCAAATATGAAATCTTCTGTTTGACTTTTAAAGCCCTTTATCATGCGGCTCCTTTCTATCTTTGTAGTTGTCTTATACTTTATTCTTCTCTACATAATTGACAATCCAAAAAAATTAGTCTCCTTGCTGTTCCTTGGAGAAGACACTCCTTGTCCCACCTCCAGGCATTTTCACTGATTATCACCCAAGGTGGAAATTGGATTCCTTCAAATCTCAGCTAAAATCTCACCTTCTGCATTGAGCCTTCCCCAACCTATCTTTATGTTAGTGTCTTCCCCACCCCCTGAGATTAGCTCTGGTGTGTCTTGTTTTACATAATTATTTACATGACGTCTTTACTTCCTTGAATGCAGGGACTGTTCTCCTTATCATCCCAATACCTAGAATTATGGTAGAAGATTAATATTTGCTTATTGGCTTTTGAAATAGAGAGAAGGGGAAAGAGAAAACAGGCCCAATTGCCTCAACTTTTTTTCCCCCTCTAGGTTAGGATCTCGACAGAGAGAGGAAAAAGGTATAAGAGCTTGAGGAATAGAGGTTTGATGCAGCTTCTGTGGGCAGTGAGACAGGCAATTGGTTAGGGAAGAATAACAAGATTGTCTTGCTGCGGTGGGAGCTCCATTGAAGAAACATAATTAATCTACAATGTTTCCCATTAGCATGTTGTGTGACTTTGCAGTTCTGTTCCACGGTAGGTGAAGAGGAGTAGAGTAATCCATGGCTGAGATTTGCCAAAGGTTGAGTTATGTTAGGAGAAGGAGGTCAAGCAGTTGAGAGTGGAAGACAGTATATAGTAGAATTGCTTAAGTATTGGGTCTGAGATTAGAAAGGGAAGAGAGTTTTAAATAGTCTGGAAGGGGTTAAGGGACTGGATGCCAGATGATACTGAAGAATGAATTTCAGAGGAGTGAAAAGTAGGGAGAGATGAAATAATAGGAGATCATGGACAGATAGAATAATAATAGCTAACAGCAGGTGGTAGGGTTGAATATAGCTTGCTCCTAGGTGGCCAGTAACTGGATAATATAGGATTGAGGGGGAACAGATGGTGGAAGATTGTTAGTCATAGAAGCAGTAGAGAAGGGGGGAAAGAATAAGCATTTATTAAGCACCTACCATGTGCAGGGCATTATGCTGTGCTTTAAAAAATTATCTCATTTAATTCTCACAACAATTCCCTGAGGGTGTATGATCCTAATTATGCAGTTGGGGAAACTGAGGCAGAATTAAGTAACAACTGGCTGGATTTGATTCCAGACCCAGTGCTCTATGCCCTTTGGTATAGTTGGTGGGTAAGGGTCAAGGGCATAAAGATTGCTTCTTCTTGTGGGAGGGAGAGAGTAAAGAAAGGAGGAGTAGAGGAAGTAATGAATGGCCTTCTAGATACCAAAAATCTGGTTCTGGGTGGCTTCGGGCCTTTTTTTCCTTTTCTTTAATTTTGTTAAATAATTCCCAATGACATTTTCATCTAGTACTTCAGAGTTGAGGAAATGAGAGCATCATGTTATATACCTCTGGATGTCCTCCCACATCCTTTGTAACTGATCCCACAATTTTTCTACCTGGGTAGTTGGGGAGATGCTACATAAAGACCCAAGAGCAGAAGCCATGGAGCAGAACCTTGGGACTGGCCACGCAGCTTTCAGCTACAATGTCAATAACTAGAAAAGACCTTAGAACACAGAACGATAGAACGGAGAATGCTAGTGCTAGAAGGGGCCTTGGAATGTAGACTATCAAAGGTCAGAGAAGGACATTCTATAAAAAGAAAGGGAAAACCTAGAAGGGAAGGGACCTTAAAACAGAACAATAGAACATAGAATGCTAGTGCTAGAAGGGGCCTTGGAACATAGATTATCAGAGAGGTCAGAAAAGGACACGCTATAAGGGGAAAGGGAAGGCCTAGAAAGGAAGGGACTAGGTTGTTATGGCTTTTGACATGTGTCTATGAGTGCCCTGCAGCTAGGTTACACTGACTCAAAGGAGCCAAGTACTTTATTTTCGGTGTGAACATTTACACTTCAGAGAAGGTGTTGTGCATATATTTCCACCCTCCTCCCAAAAGCCAGTTGTGAAACATTTACCAAAACGGTGTTGAACCAGGGGCTTCAGCCATAATGGGTGACCATCTATTCATCCATGTGTGGGATGCGCTTCCTTCCTACTGAGGGTCCCTTTGCATCCGAAGCCTCCTTATGCATCACAGCGGTCCATCCCGTTAGATATGCTGACTTGGGAAATGCACCTGGGCATCCCTCTCGAGGACCCAGAGGGCAGGACCAGGGCTTACCAGGCAGGAAAATTTCATCTTCCTATCTAAATGGGATGTCAGCAGAATTCTGAGTCTCTGGGGATTTCTCTTTCTTGACCTCCTAGGGACCAGCCCTAGAGGAAGCCTTATATTCTGATGATGAAAATAGTATATGGAATTAAAGGATCTGGATCAGATTTAGAGCTGGCTAGGTGGCAAAAAAAGAACAAATCCTGGACCTGGAGTCTTCCTGAGTTCAAATCCAGTTACAGCTATGTGATTCTGGGCAAGTTAGTCTGCTTGCCTCGGTTTCCTCATCTGTAAAATGAGCTGGAGAAGGAAAAGGCAAAGACTCCAGTATTTTTGCCAAGAAAAACTCAAATTGGGTCACGAAGAGTTGGACATGACTGAAAAACAACCGAACCTCTCAGAGTCCCATTTCACTCCCCCTCCCTGCGTCAGGAGGTTCAGTTTCCCAGAGTTACTACCTTCTGGCTTATCATCAGACTCCATCAGGTCAGAGCAGGGATTGAAACTGCCTGACAGCTGCTTGGATCTGCCTAATTTAAGTTCAGTGAGCAGGAATTTGCAGCTCCAGACTAATTGCACCTCTTCCACAAATATGTTTCTAGTAATCAATTGGTGCGCAATTAGCTCACTGGATTGTGATTGTCTCAATTTTAAATGAAATGCAAATGTAATTGGTTTCTTTGGAGTTTCCTGGGAGAGGAGTACACTCTCCTGTTTGCCCTATTGCTCCTTCTCAGAAGTCAGACCCTCCACAGTCAGCCCCACACGGCTGTGGACATATACCAGAAAATCAACATTTTTCATTTCTTTTTTTGGGGGGAAGATTTATTGTTGAGTCATGTGATACAGGAGGCTGGGAGTTAGAAAACCTGAGTCCTAACTTCAGTCCTGCCCTGAATCATTGTGTATCTCAAGGCGAGTTCCTCCTTCCCTTCTCTGGGCCTCAGTTTTTCCATCTGTAAAAGAGGTATAATAATGGGTAGAACATTTTTCTTAAGATAAAATAAGAGTGTCAGTGGAGATATTAGACCTGGAGTTTCCATTCAGTTCCAGATCTCTGATATTGGCTTTATGTGATATTGGCAAAGTGCTCTATTAGGAATTTATACTGTATTCTGTGATGGGCCCATAGGTGAGAGACAGCATGGCATAATAGGATTGAGAACCAGTCTTGAAGAAAGGAAGACTTTGATTTCAAGTCTTCTGATGCATATGGGTGTGGGATGCTGGACAAATCACTTAGCTTTGTAAATACCCCATCTCTAAATTGCAGAGCCGATCTTCTCCTAGACTGATGGAGGGACTACCCTCACTGGGAGTTTCCAATACCCCTGAAATCATGCCAGACTCCCCTCCTTTCTTACCCTGCCTTGGTTAACAGTTACACTATATATATATATATATATATATATATGTATCAGGTACTGTTCTGGGTGCTGGGATACAGGGACAAAACAAAAGTTCTTGCCTGCAAAGAGTTTATTTTATTTTTTTATTAAAGCTTTTTAATTTTCTTTTTTTCCTTGAGGCAATTGGGGTTAAGTGACTTACCCACTAAATTAAGTGACTTAGTCACACAGCTAAGAAGTATTAAGTGTCTGAAAGTTTTTAAATTTTCAAAACATATGCAACATTAACCCTTGTAAAACCTTGTGTTCTAATTTTTCCCCACCTTCCCCACCCCCTCTCCTAGAAGGCAAGTAATCCAATATATATTAAACATGGTAAAACATAGGTTAAATCCAATATATGCATATATATATTTATACAATTATCTTGCTGCATAAGAAAAATCATATCAAAAAGGAAAAAATGAGAAAGAAAATAAAATACAAGCAAACAACAACAAAAGAGTGAAAATGTTATGTTGTGATCCACACTCAGTCCCCACAGTTCACTCTCTGAGTGCAGATGGCTCTCTCCATCACAAGATCATTGGAACTGGCTTGGATCATTTTATTGCTGAAGAGAGCCACATCCATCATAATTGATCATCATATAATCTTGCTGTTGCCATGTACAATGTTCTGGTCCTGCTCATTTCACTCAGCATCAGTCCCTGTAAGTCTCTCCAGGCCTCTCTGAAATCATCCTGCTGGTCATTTCTTATAGAACAATAATATTCCATAACATTCATATACCAGCCATTTTACAATTGATGGGCATCCACTTATTTTCCAGTTCCTGGTCACTACAAAAAGGGCTGCCACAAACATTTTTGCAATCTGGGTCCCTTTCCCTCCTTTAAGATCTCTTTGGGATATAAGTCCAATAGAAAACACTGCTGGGTCAAAGGGTATGCATAGTTCGATAACTTTTTTGAGTTGCTCTCCAGATTGCTCTTCAGAATAGTTGGATCCATTCACAACTCCACCAACAATGTGTCAGTGTCCCAGTTTCCCACATCCACTCCAACATTCATCACTGTCTTTTCCTGTCATCTTCACCAATCTGAGAGGTGTGAAGTGGTACCTCAGAGTTATCTTAATTTGCATTTTTAAAGAATTTATTTTTTATTTGGAGGAAACAGCAAGTCCATACAAACACAAAGTAATGTAGTGTATAGTAGGGAGGTTACACTAGCTTTCCAAAGGCTCTATTGTTGCTGTTAGTCATTTTTCAGTCTTGTCTGACTCTTCATGACTCCACCAGGAATTTCTTGGCAGATACTAGAATGGTTGGTCATTTCTTTCTCCAGTTCATTTTACAGATGAAGAAATGAAGGCAAACAGCATTAAATCATTTGCCCACAGTGATTGAGCTAACAAGTGTCTGAGGCTGGATTTGAACTTGGGTCTTCTTGATTTCATGGTAGGCACTCTAATGATTCATTTATTTATTTTGACTTCTACTTATAGTATTTTATTTTTCCAATTACATGTAAAGATAGTTTTCAACGTTCATTTATTTTTTTAATATTTTTTTATTTTATTCATTTTTCCAAATTATCCCCTCCCTCCCTCCACTCCCTCCCCCCGATGACAGGTAATCCCATACATTTTACATGTGTTACAATATAAGCTAGATACAATATATGTGTGTAAATACCTTTTTCTTGTTGCACATTAATTATTAGCTTCCGAAGGTATAAGTAACCTGGGTAGATAGACAGTAGTGCTAACAATTTACATTCACTTCCCAGTGTTCCTTCTCTGGGTGTAGTTATTTCTGTCCATCATTGATCAACTGGAAGTGATCAACGTTCATTTATAAGATTTTGAGTTCCGAATTTCTCTTTCCAGCTCCCACCCTCCCAAGACAGCAAGTGATCCAATATAGTCTATACATGTACATTCATGTTGAACATGTTTCCATATTAGTCATGTTGTGAAGGAAGAATCAGAACAAAAGGGAGAAAACCACAAGAAACAAAAAAAAAATGAAAAAAGAAAACAATATGCTTTGATCTGCATTCTGACTCCATAGTTCTTTCTCTAGATGTGGTCCGAATTTTCCATCATGAGTCTTTTGGAATTGTCTTAGATCACTGTATTGCTGAGAAGAGCTAAGTCTATCATAATTGTTGTAGTAACAATAATGTTGTTGTTACAATGTACAGTGTTCTCCTGGGTCTGCTCACGTCCCTCATCCGTTCATTTAAGTCTGAGTTTTTCTAAAATCTACCTGCTCATCATTTCCTGTAAAACAATAGTATTCCATAAAATGATTGTGTAAAAATTTTTTCAAACCTCCATTCTCTTGAGAAAGCAAGAAGAGAGAAGAAGATTAATGTCAATAAAATCAACTCTCAGTTATCAATAGGTGGTTTACCTCTGGTAGCTCATAGAATCTCAGAGCTGACAGGGGTTTCAGATGCCTCCCATACTTAAAAGGGAATCTATCCCATAACCAAACAACCAGTTCGAATCCAACCTTTTTCTGCAGAAGGGGAAGACCACTTCTCAAGGCAGCCCATGTCATTTCTAGACAGCTCTATGGGTAGGAAGACTTTCTTGACATTGGCTAAGTTTCTTTTTACATTTTCCTGTCTGTTACCTCTACTGGTTGCATCAAGTTTGCACAAGTTGAACAAGTAAAAAAAAAATCTAATCAGAGGATCCTAGATGGAGGCTGGAGGCTGGATGTCAGAGGCCATCTGGTCCAACTGCTTTATTTTACAGTTGAGTGTAAAGGGCTGAAACTCTTGAGTTAATGCACTGAGATGGGACAATCAAGCACTTGAGGCTAATTACAGATTGGACAATACTCTATAAGAATATGCTTGGAAAATGGCCCTTACCACTATCCTGTGCTGGCTCTATCTGTTGGTGGATACAGAGAATTGTGTGAGGGACTAGGGGTGGAGTAAGATTAGCGGGACTGGGCGGGAGACAAAGAGGTGAGGTCATGAAGATCTGCATCCATCCCCTTCACTTCTACCGCTTAAAGACCAAGAATAAAGACCAAGGACTTTTGCTTATCCTGACCGGCTGATTCTAAGGTATCCAGGGAGCTAACTCAGTCTTCACAGTTGAGGAAACTGAGTCCCAGGACAGTTGAATGGTTTGATCAAGATTATATGAGTAATATGCCTCAGTAGTGAGATTTTAAACCCAGCTCTAGGAAAAAAAAAACCTGAGCTATCCCGTCTTCCAGGTGATAGCCCTTCAAATACTGGAAGACAACAGTCAGTTCCAGTCCCCCAAACAATCAGTCTTGGATGCTTATTCTATGAATGTTTATTCTATGACACTAGGCAAGTCACTACTTAACCTTTCCATGCTTAAGTGTCCTCATCTGCAAAATGGGGATAGTAATAGCACTTATCCCCAGGATTGTTTTAAAGCTCAAATGAAATAGCACATGGGAATTGTTTTATAAACCTTAAAGAGGTTTACAAATAGTAGGTATTTTTATTCAGAACCGAACTGTGGTCTGATCAGGGAATGGGACAGGAGGACTTTCACCGTCTTAGTTCTCAGCATTCCCTTGGTGCAGATTAAGATTGCATTGGCTTTCTTGGCAATCTTGAGTTTATATTCCACTAAAACCCTCAGATTTTATTTTCACACAGACTGCAATCTAGTCACATTGGTCCTATCTTTTACTTGTGAGATTAATTTTTTGAACCTTTACATTTATCTGATTCATTATAGAGTACTAAAGCTGGAAGGGATCTAAGAACATTGAAGGTCAGTTTATTCCAACACCTTCATGGCAAGAAACAGAAGCCCTAGAAAAGGGAAGCACTTGTTCAAAGCTACCTAAACCAGTCCAGAATCTGCCTGACTATAAACTCAGAAAAGGTCATCATCAAAGGGGTGACCAGAAGGCAAGGAATGATTTTTTTGTTTTGTATTAGAAGTTCAAAGCTAATTATTAAGACGAGAGAGATTGGGGGTTTGGATAGGACATTTCATCATAGATCCTTCAGAGTAGTCATGGATGAAATTATGTTTTCAAAGCACTTTGCACTTTTTAAAGCACTACAGAAATATTACTTATTGTTATTATTTTAGAATGAGAAAGCTGAGGGTCAGAAGAGGTAAGGTACCTGTCCTAGGTGACACAAACAGTTCAGTTAGAGGTGATTGTGTACACATCCCAGTGTTCTGGTCCCAAATTCAGTCAATTAGTCCCAAATAAGCAGTTCCTCATTGCAGAATGGGATATTCCTTTTTTTTCTTAGCATTTCTGGGGCTGAAAGGAGACTGCTTCTAACCTTACATCTTCTGAACTCAGTCTTTAGGGGTTTCCAAAATAGCAGCTGATCAATGGATTTCTAACTCATTAAATCCCATCTCTCCTTCCCAAATTGTCCAATTCGATAAGAGGGGGTGAGGTCAGACTGAGTCTGCCTTTTCTGAGTGGGGGTGGGGGAAGACAAGAGAATTCTCCAATCTCCTCTGCTTGGGAAACTCTTTCCATCCCAAGATGTGCAAAAGTGATGGTGGGGGTGGGTGGGATTAGTGCAGCCCTTGTGTATGAGGGTAAGAGTGGGCTATTCTTGAGCTGTCTGCTTGAAAAGCAAGATTCCCCATAACATACAGATCTACCTTCAGCTCAGAAAAATTACAGCTAATTTGTCAAAATACATAATCATAAAATGACAATATAATTAATAGCATCTCACCCATGATTATGATCAGGAATATTTTTTCAAAAGATTTTTTAAAAATTTTGATAATAGCTTTTTATTTTCAAAATGCATGCAAAGATAGTTTTCAACATCCACCCTTGCAAAACCTTGTGTTCCAAATTTTTCTCCCTCCCTTCTCCCTTTCTCCCTCCCCTAGATAGCAAGTAATCTGATATAGGTTAAACATGTGCAGTTCCTCTAAATACATTTCCACACTTATATAATTAGAAATATTAAAGAAGACAGAAGAGAGCTAGCCTTAAAACTAGAAATACCCGAGTTCAAATCCCATATCCTGATGGTGTGACTCTGGGAAAGTCATTTACCTTCAGTGCTCTGGAAGTTTGAAGGTGCCAGTTTGTTTTGATAGGAGGAGATTTTTTTTGTCCTACAGTTCCACATACTACTGAGATTACATGTCTAATCCTTAGTCCTATTAGAAGTATTATAATAGTTTATAATGTATTGTATAGTATAGTGTAGTATATTATAGTATAGTATATCATATAAAGTAGTGTGGTGTAGAGTATTATAGTGTAGTGTAGTGTAGTGTAATATAGTATAGTATAGTGTAGTGTATTCTAGTATAGTACATTTTAGTATATTATGCTATGCCTCAGTTTCCCTGAATTGTTCTGCCTTAGTTTCCCTGAATTGTTCTGCCTCAGTTTCCCTGGTGCCAACCCCCCTTTCCTGGAGATAATTACGGCTGCAGAGCTCTGTCTACTCTGGCATTCCAAAGAGTCATAAAACTCCAGAGAGCTTATCTCAAACGTTTGGACATCTTTCTGACTCAGTCTGTCTCCTAGTTTCTTCACTCCCAACTTATGAGAATTTATGATCCTTCCTTCTTCACCCCCAACTTGTCAGAATTAAAAAGCTATGGTACTTCCTTCTGCTCACCAGTGCTCTGCCCACTCACCCTTGCCTTTGTTTCCCTGATAGCTAGAGCCCTATAAGAGTCTCTGGAATCCCTTGCTTGTCATTGGATGCTTTGAGACAAGAGTCCCATTCAGCTGACTGGTTGAGGCTATGACAAGTATGTCCACCAGTTTAAACTCTCCACTATTAAAATATTAAAAACCTTCTAACCTCTGTGTTGTTTCAGTTTCTCCAGCATTACAATTATAGTATAGTATTGTATTATAGTATCTAGTGTTCACGTAGGTAAAGTATCTAGTAGCTTTGTATTACATTGTATTGTAATATCTAGTGGTCAAAGAAGATAAAACTTAGTTAAAATATGGACCCTGACCTCATAAAACTGACTTTTTTTTTTAAACTATAGCTTTTCATTTACAAGATCTATGCATGGGTAATTTTTCAGCATTGACAATTGCAAAACCTTCTGTCCCAACTTTTCCCGTCCTTCCCCCTCCACCCTCCCCCAGATGGCAGGTTGACCAATACATGTTAAATATGTTAAAGTATAAATTAAATACAATATATGTATACATGTCCAAACAGTTATTTTGCTGTACAAAAAGAATCAGACTTTGAGATAGTGTACAATTAGCCTGTGAAGGAAATCAGAAATGCAGGCAGACAAAATTAGAGGGATTGGGAATTCTATGTAGTGGTTCATAGTCATTTCCCTGAGTTCTTTTGCTGGATATAACTGGTTCAGTTCATTACTGCTCTATTGGAACTGATTTGTTTCATCTCATTGTTGAAGAAGGCCAAGTCCATCAGAGTTGATTATCACATAATCTTCTTGTTGCCATGTACAATGATCTCCTGGTCCTGCTCATTTCCCTCAGCAGCAGTTCATGTAAGTCTCTCCAGGACTTTCTGAAATCATCCTGCTGGTCATTTCATAAAGTTGACTTTCCAGTAGTGGGATAGGACAGTCATGTATCTGAAGTGAAGTGTAATCATGTTAAGAGTGCTTGACTTGGGGTCAAGAGAAATCTTGGTTCAAGTCCTGCATCTGACATTTACTATCTCTGTGTTCCTGCGCCAGTCATGGGACCTCTCTGAGCCTCAATTTTTCTCTCTGTTAAGTGGGGATAATATCATCTCTGATATTTACCTACTGGAGTTATTAAGGAGATCAGCTAGGATGCTATGGGTGCATTCTCATTAGAATGTTGGGCAGTTAGATAGTATGCTGGATCTATAATAGGAAGACCTAAGTGCCAATCTAGCCTCAGATATTTACTAGCTCTGTGACAGTGGACAAGTAACTTCACAGCTATCTGTCTTAGTTTCTTCCTCAGTAAAATGGATATTTTACTTATATATAACATATAACAACAATGAAGGCACAAGCATTTCTTCCCATTACCCTAGGACCACACACCCTCCCTGTCTCACATGGATCATTGCAGTAACCTCCTAATCCATCTCTATACCTAAAGTCTTTCCCCATTTTGATCCAGCCTCCACTCACCTGCCAAAGCAATTCTCCTAAAATTCAGATCTGACCATGTCACTCCATCAGTATCAATAGCTCCCTATTGCCTCCAGGATCCAATACAAAGCCCTCCATTTGGCATCTCCCTTCCTACTTTTCCAGTTTTCTTACTTGATTCCCTGCTGGAGAACCCTCTGATTTAATCGGACTAGTCCGCATGCTGTTACTCACTCAACTTGACTCATTTCCCACCTATGTGACTGTACTAGTTCCCCCTCCAAGTTCTAGCTAAACTTTCCCCTTCTGCAGGAAGTCCATCCTGTTCCCTTTTCATTCTAGGAATGGTCTGCCCCTTTCCCTCCACCTCTTAGTTCCTTCTGTACTCAGATCAAATCTCCCCTACTATAGGAGGTCTTTCCCAGTTCTCAAAGTTACTAGTGCTTCCTCTCTAAGATCACTCTTCATCTATGCTATATTTTCTATTTTTCAGGGATCTAGTTATTGACATGCAGGCTCCTCCCCTTAGAATATAACTTCCCTCAAGGCAGGGACTCTATTTAGCTTTTCTTTTTGTATCCCCAGCACATGCCTGGAAGACAGTAAGTGCTTAATAAATGCTTGATGATTCTCTGACTTGATTCTGCCTGACCTGTTTTTTTAAAATTCTGTACAGGGAGTCATCAGCTGACAGCAAAGCAAACTACTAGCTGGCCCAGATCTCCCCACACCCCCACTTCACCCAAGGTCTTTCTGAGAAGAGTGTAAATATTTAAATATTTATAAGTATCTCACTTATTCATAGGCTTGGATCTGGCTGCTCCCCAGCTCACAGATTGTGAGTCAGTGGAGTTGGGGAGAACTGGTAAGGGGGAGAATCTCACAATCCTGAAATATCAGAACTGAGCAGGAACAGTGGGTTAAAAGGGATCATAGAGATCACCAAACCCAACTCCTACAAAAGATGGGGAAACTGAAGTCCAAGAAGGGAAAAGAAGAGCCTAGGATCTTGTGGCACAGGCTTCCCTACTCCCACATCAGTCTAGCCTAACTATGGTCCAGTTTCTCCCCCCATTCTTCCTCAAGCCCTGGCCAAAAGCAGGGTATAGACTGTGCTTCTAATCAGCTCCCTTCAGAGTCAGACCATGGCAGGGTACCACCCTTCTGGTCTGTAACTGCAGCTCTGACCACTGAACTAGGCTCAAATGCCCTCTGCCCAGGAGGTGGAACATCCTGTGGCAGAGGGTCAATCGATGAATCAGCCAAAGCTAAAATAAGCAGTGTTCTCCCATATCCATAATCCCTCACTTCTGCAAAGAAAGACATGAGATACATACTCATATCTCTCCTTTGGGGTCAAGCTTGGCCATTATAATTTCATAGCTTTCAGTTTTGATTTGGGGGATTGTTGTTATTTCTCCTTAGATCGCTGTAGTCGTTGTATCCTGTTTAACTCCTTTTGTATCAGTTCCTATAAATCATTTCATGCTTCTCTGTGCTCACCATATTCATAGTTTCTTCCAGCTCAGTAATAACCCATTACATTCATGTACTTCCATTTGTTTAGCCATTGCCCAATTGAAGGGCATCTAGCCAGAGCAGTTTTTCACTCCAGTTTATAGCAAGGAAGACCAAGGGAAATATCTGTCTAGATTCAATGAGAATAAATGTCCATTTGGGGGGAGTGGGTTAAGGGAAGTCTTCCTGGTTTAACTCATTCAATGATAGGAAAATAGGATTGTAGAATCGGAAGGGTCCTCAGCTCCCATTTGCTGCGTCTCTCTGGGAGAAATTTCACATCACCCCTTTTCCCTAAAACTAGAAGCTTTCCTGACTTCCAGGGTCATACATTTAGGTCTAAAAGAGATCTCAGAGACCCTTCAGGGAGAGTCAAAGCCAAAAGGGACCTTGAAGACAGGGAGTCCAGTGCCTTAATTTAAAAGGAGATGATGGGAATTTATAGTTAGGGAGTAATTTACCACACATCACACAAGTGACAAGGGGCAGAGTGGGATTTGAATCCAGGGTTCTAGCACTAGCTCTTTCATCGTTCTATCTCTCCTGTTGTCAGCCCATCCTGAGCTAGCCCTTTGGATCTGGGAAAGAGCTTGATCTATTTCTTTGGTGGTAGCGGTGTTCAGCTTTTTCAGTCCTGTCCAAGTCTTCATAACTTCATTTAGTGTTTTCTTGGCAAAGATGCTGTAGTGGTTTGGGATTTCCTTCACCTCATTTACAGATGAGGAAACTGAGGCAAACAGGGCTAAGTGATTTGCACCCAGCTAATAAGTCTGAGGCTGAATCTGAATTCTCAAAAGTTTTCCTGGCTTCAGGGCCCATAGTTTTAGTTACTATCCCACTTAGCTATTTCTCCACATAGAAAATCAGCATCCTTTCAGTGCTTAGGGGAAGGGGGTGCTTATCTGGCTCACCATGAATGGACAATTGCATTTGAGATTTTGCCTTCAAAAATGGCTCATAGCCAAGTAGAGTACTCAACACTGGAGGGCTAAAGGGCTATCTTAGCCATAACAGTTAGTTAATGTTTATGTAGCACCTTAAGGTTTTCAAAACACTTCACATATCTTATCTCATTTGATCCCGAGAACAATCCTACCAGGCAAATGCTATGATAATGCTCATTTTTCAAATGGATAATAGGTTGAGAGAAAGATTAAATAACTTTGCCCAGGATCACACAGCTATTAAGTGTCTGAAACACAATTCATGCTCAAATGTTCACTACTCCATGTCTAGCACGCTACGCTCTGTGACAGCTGCTAGGAACTCTTTCCTTTCTCTCGGAGACCCTATCACTCCCCCATGGGGAGGACTCTGGGCCAAATCTCTACAGGAAGAGAACAGTAAGCCTCCTGAGCCCCAGTCCTCAGGGGCCTCTAGGCCAGGCTGCTTGCTTATGCTCAAACTCATTATGGGTAGATTGCAGGATGGGGGAATTCCCTCACTGACTTCCACCAAATTGGAAGTTCTCAGCATACATCTTGAGTGTAAGTTAGAAGCATTAATTAAACTAGTCCTCAGTTTTCTGAATTGGCTTTTAAATAATGACACTCCAGCAGAATTGTTAATATATGTCACTAATTGGCTCCCTTCTGTTTACAAGCTCAACTAATGCAGGTTCCTTCTCTCTTGGGGCAGAATCCTATGGGGTGCAGTGGGGTGGTAGGAGTCAGGGGAAGGGGTTGGGTTATTGACCTGGAGTGAATTGGGAAAGGCCAAAAACAGGGTTCTAGTGGAATTAGGGCCTTGCCCATATGCCCACCCACCTCTTGTCCTGTGCCAGTGTCTTCTTCATCTCTGTCTACTCAAACCTGAATCATCCTTTAGCTACATTCTCCCCCCACAGCTCATCCCGATTATTCCAATTTACACTAATTTTCTGCCTTTGCATAATAGCATCTTACAGCAGAGAAGTGGCCCACAGAGCAAATAGAGCATTGGCCTTGGAATAGAGAAAAGATCTGAGTTCAAATCCTGCTTCAGACACGTAGTATATGTGCAATGGAGAAGCAACTCCATGGATCTTTGTTTCCCTATTTGTAATAGTTCCTTCAAGCCCCAGGACTATGATCTCTTTTATTATATTCCATTTTGTATTATGGAGGCAGTCTAGCAAAGTAGATTGAAGGTTTCCAATATATGTGCAATGGGGTGGTAACTTTATGGACCTTAGTTTCCCTATATGTAAATGAGGAAGATAATACAAGCCCCAGGACTATGATCTCTTTTATTATATTCCATTTTGTATTATGGGGGCAGCCTAGTGAGGTAAATTGAAGGTTTCCAATATATGTGCAATGGGGGGGGGGAAGCAACTCTATAGACCTTAGTTTCCCTATATGTAAATGAGGAAGATAATATTTCCTTCAAATCCCAGAAATCTGATTTCTTTTTATTATATTCCATTTTGTATTATGGAGGCAACCTCACAAGGTAGATTAAAGGTTTTCTCTACAGTCAGGAACACTCTGGTTCTGCCTTTGACATATATTGACTCCGAAATCCTGGATAGATCTCTTCAACTCTTTAAGAATGTAAGTTCCTGAAGGTGTGGACATCTGAAATGTTAGAGAGAATTTTCTTATTGGGAGTTCCTTCTGCCAACAAAAAGCATGAGTCCTCAGGAAAAAAAAATGTAGTTATTTGTGCATATGGGTATTGTGCATCCTGGGCTGTAAGCTTGATGAAAGCAGACATATATCTTGTTTGAATTATAAGACCCTTGGCACTTGGCCCAGGGAGCTACATAATAAAAGCCTTCAGCCCATTCCTAGTGATTCTAGGACAGGTGGACCCCAAAAGTCACCTGCAGCTCCAAGAAGCTATAGCATGTGCAGCAGTCACATTCTGTTCATATGGAGCCAAGTAGAGGGCAACCAATAGACTGAAACCTATAAGTGAATTAGGGGGGTGTCTAACTCAAGTCTGAGAAAACTTCCCATGGAAGGAGCAGATAAGAGCAATTTGTTCTAATGGTTGTGGAGGTGGCTGGAACAGGTGCTGTGGAGTGCTTGAGATTGGTGAGACATCAAAGGCGACCAATTATATCATGGGGTCATGTCTTGATTCATGTGTGAATTAAATTTAAGTGAGACAGAGTTTCACAAAGTCATCAGCATTTCTCTCTCTTCCACAGTCATTGGAGTACAGTAGCAAGACAAAAGTCGGGATGACTGATGATGGCCCAGGATGCAGTGGATTGAAAATGAATGATGGACACCATCGCCTCTAGGGTAAGATGTAAAGTCTCAAGCTTGACATTTGAAACCCTTCACAATTTGTTTCCAGCTTATCCTTCCAGATTTATTCAGTCAGTCAACAAGAATGAAGTTTACTGGACTCAAGCACTAGGGTAGGGGTTCTCAAACTACGACCCACGGGCCTGATGCCGGCGCTGAGGACATTTATGGGGCCCGCCGAGTTATGGCAAATGGGCCGAGGGGCAGAGACAGAGTGTGAGTTTTTGTTTTTACTATAGCCTAGCCCTCCAACACTCTGAGGGACAGTGAACTGGCCCCCTATTTAAAAAGTTTGAGGACCACTGCACTAGGGGATACAAAAAGGATAAAAATACTACTCCTTCCCTCAAGAAGCTTATGTTCTAATAGAAGAGATAACTTGAAAATAATGATGTGCAAACTGGAGAAAAAGAATCCCAGCATAATTGTCCAATGCATTGAAAAAATACATATAAAATATTCTTATTTGACCATTTTATTTATAGTTGTTCTTTTTATTGTCATTGTTGTAGTCATTATGTAGATTGTTTTCTTGGCTCTGTTTACCTCACTCTGATTCAGTTCATGTAGATATTTCATGTTTTCTCTGTAGTCAATCCATATACCTTCTCTTACAGCATGGTCATATTCCATTACATCCACGGACCACAATTTGCCTAGCGATTCCCCAAATGATGGGCATCTATTTGTATCCAATTCTTTGCCAGCACAAAAAATACTATTCTAAATATTTTGGTGTGGATGAGGATTTTCTTCTTCTAAATAATCACTTCCTTAGGGATATAAGCCCAGTGATGGAATCTCTGGGTCAAGTAATTAGTTTTTATAAGGAGATATTTACTGAAAATAAACTGCTGGGCTGGATGACGCAGATTACTTCTCAGGAACCCACTGGCACACTTGGCCATGACCTCCCATTATTAGATCTTGACTCCTCTGAGCTTTCAAAGTCTTACATGCTTTAAACCAAGGGAAAAAGAGATATAAACAGGAGTCAGGTCCATCCTAGACATAGACTATGTAGGAAGCCTGGTGTTCACTAGCCTTCTGACCAGTAGGAAGTAGAGAGTGAGATCCTCTATTGGCACCTTTTGTATGCACTCTCAGTATAGATTCAGCAGCCAATAAAATGTCTTTCTCTTCTTTAGGACAGTAAGCAGAAAGGGAATAATCCACGAATGTCTACATATGTTATGAAGTGGAAAGCTGAGCCCTTCATTTCATATTATCTCAAACTTTTATAAATCTACTTCATAAGCATCTCTATGAGTCCCCTCAGAATGCTCCCACGACTGGGTTGTTATTTATTCCATAGTGTCCCATTATGCTTTGAATCTTCAGGCTTAGCCCAGTACCTGGCACATAGTAGGTGCTTAATATATGCTTTTGGTTTGATTGACTGTACATCAAAAAGAATAGATTTCCCCTTGTTCTGCTGGGCCCCACAGAACAGAACCAACCACATTAGAAGGAAGGTATAGAGCACTTGTTTGGGACTAACATTAGCTAACACTTATAGTATTTTAAAGTTTGTAAAGTGCTTTACACATTAGCTCACAATCTGCTCTGTGATGTTGGTGTTGTTTTTAAATCTCCATTTTCTAGGACAGGAAATTGAGGCTGAGAAAAGTTAGGGGACACAGCTAGCACACGCCAGAGTCGAGAGTTAAACTCATGTCTTTCTGACCCTGAATCCAGAGTTTATCCACTATGCTATCTAGCTGCCCCAACCAACCAATCAAAAAGCACTCATAAATCACCTACTATGAGTCAGGCATAGGGATACAATTATAAAGAATGAAACATGCCCTACTTCTGAGGAACTTGTCAGGGAAGACAATGTATCCACATATAAACATATAAAAAATTACATTGTAAATGAAATACAAATACAGGTAAGGAGGGAGGGAAAGGTGTCTTGTAGGGGTTGGTGCTTAAGCTAAAGCTTAAAGGAAGGTTCTGTGTGCCACAGATGAGGAGGGAGGTAG